>NC_052139.2:21164496-21379469 GCF_016086655.4 Lepeophtheirus salmonis
ACACTCTCTTATTTTGTCATCAAAAACGGCGATAGTCAGTGTATGTACACTTGACGTGTAATGAGTAATGACTAATGACCCTTATGTGAGTGCGCCATTTTAGCCCAATTATCCGTTTCTTTTTTGTTTGCTATATAAGCGTATTTTCTTTCCTTTAATCGGCCAAGGTTTTACTTTAATGATAACTTATTTTTGTAATAATATAACTATTTATGTAGATTATACACCTATAAGGCTCTTCATTTTAAGCTGAAGTTTCACATAACATGATACATTTTTATGTAATTTCGCGTATGACTTTAGTGGATAATTTAGAATTTTTTAAATAATATACATATTATTTAGCATTAATATTTCTATGAAAATGGAACAACATTTTTCTTCTAAGAATATTGAAAGAAGTACTTTTTAAGTGCACCATAAAATAATGTAGCATTATATAATAACCATGCGAATTTTATCGCTAGATTCCCCTATCAATCGTTTACTTACAACCGAAAATGTTTACCCTATTTTCGCCTATATTTTTTTCATCCTGATCACTGATCAAAAAATTTTTAGTAAAAAGCAAAAATTACTTTTTTTGGGGTGGGGGGAGGCTACAGCTTTTTCAGCAGACCCCACCCCCTACGGCCACCCCTGTATATATATTTTTGATATAACCTGTTGAATTAATTTTTCATCCAAAGATATGTTACAACTTCTTTTAAATGATGAAGAGGGATTTCGCATATAGGTAATTAAACCGCTCATCCTTTAGAATATTGCATTGTTTTCGGCTAACATGTAAGCCAAACCTGTTTGATTTGATCTTAGTTTATGAGAAAGTCATGATTTGCAGCCCTGTGAAATAATCAAGAGCCTGTTCAATGAATCTTTTTGTGGTTGTGGTGGTATTAGCAAGGCAATATAAAAAAAAAATATCATAGAAATATCTTATTTTCCCCTCAAATATTCTCTTCTTAAGACCATACTTAATCGATTGAAAACTAAATCATGAAGGAGGGATGTACAAAATATATGATTTGAAATTTGATCAGAATCCAATTTTTGTACAAGAAGGACTAGCGGCTACATAATAATTTATTTGGCTAGGTATTTAAAAAATGCCCTAGATCTAGCCTAACATTAGCTCAACTGGCAAAACTGTTAAACACAAATAGCTATGAAACTATGGAAGACAAAAGATGTATAGAGGTACTTCATTTTTTTTTTAATATAAGGGACAATTTGGTATTGCAAACAGATATGAGGGTTAAATGAATCACAACTTATGAACTTATCAACCATAGAGTGTTGTAGTTGGTTGTCGGGAGTGAGCAGTGAACAGGACTAGCTCGCCTGGGCTTACAGAAACCCCCGTGTCGATCAAGAACTTCATCTTTGATAAAGGGTCCCTCATCTGTAGAAGTCTTATTCTTTTAACTTAGCCAACATATGAGGGAGTTTCTGTTTGCCGTTGGAGTTTAAATCTTGATTGACCTTGAAGTTGCACGGATGATTACATTTGAAAGCCTTGGCCCCATGATGACGATGGTAATAACAGAGAGCCGTGTTTCTTCTAGAGAATATAAAACGTGAGCAAAAGCAGAAACGAGAACGGGAATGCACTTTAAACATATTATTCTCCCACTTATTAATCCTGTCTTCAATAGAGATAACTCGAATGGCTATGTTGGCGACGAGATTAATCAGATCTTCAACTTTGTTTGGGGCTGAGTGTGGAGGCGATACGATAGAATATGTTGTCTACCTGGGGTTTGATGTCATTAACTCTTAATTAACTTTGATAACTCCTTCAATTCCAATTTCTCCTTGACGGTGAAGAGTCCCCTTTGTATGTATTGAGGAAGGTGCTGGTAATAGAGTTGGCGGAATAGCTGGATATCGAAGGAGTTGTACTTATCCTCCAGTAGTTCCTTCATCCTTCTAAGATGGTCAGATGGTTTTCCATCTCCCAATTCTTCCGCCGAGAGGAACTTCCGGAGTCAGGCGGTGAGGGTGGAGTGACAATGCTCCAGGGATGCATCCTTTAACGATTCATATGGCTTTTCAGAATCCTTGAGTGTCAAGATGACATCCGAAACTTTGGCAAGAATCTCTGTCGGTAATAGACCAGTAGCATTGGAGAACTTGGGACACGTTCTTCCATATGCGATTGGCCTTGATATTGATCTCCAGTATGTCAAACCCCATTCTTGGGTCCTGAGGACAAAAAGCAGGAGATTTGAAGGCAGCGATGGTATTTGGCATTGTTTCGTCGCCAGAAGCCTTTGTTTTGTTCTAGTATCTGTCACCAATTTGTAGTACGTATGAGGACGAGTAAAATAAAACAATATAGGCTGAATGTAATAAGTTTGATAATGTATTTATTTATAATCTTTAAATTTATTTGTATACGACCTTTTATAACTATTTTTTTTTATAAATACAGTACTTTAAAATCCTCCTGTCTTAATAATAAAAGGGTTTAATTAATAAAGAAAAACGAGAGGAGGAAGACAATATTTGAGGATGGAGCTTGTTCGCTACAAATACTTTACATCTGAAAGAAAAGTTACATACTCTCAAGTGCTCGATTTCAGAGTTGTTTGTTCTTCCTCTTGATAAAATTCTTCAACAGTTGGCATCACATAATTCAAGTTTGACGCATTATACTGTCTTTTACTGTATACATTTAATACTGCATGAACATTATAATATTTTAGCAGAAGAACTTCCTATAATATTTTTGCTTCCATGAATTAGAAGAAATCGATATGCACTTCTGAATTGTCTGCAGGTAGGATTATAACTCCATTTATTGCGTAATTTCACAGCATTAAACCAAATGTACGAGTTTATATTGGGTGAGGTACAAGAGCTCTATTGAATCCAAATTTGAGGTATGATAAAAAGTTATCGACTGTTCATGAATAGACTTCCTTAAAATATTAGCTCCATGCAAAGGCAAAGCAGAAATATAACCTATTGCTCCATCCATTGTAACAGATCGGACCGTGATACCAACTTCAAATGCACGTAAAATGCATTCTCTTTAATTAAACTCCACGTCTGGCTTGTGTTTTGCAACCTAAAGTTATGACATATTTAACTGAATTCCGATGTCACACCAAAAAAATATTATTTGGGTCTATCTATTATTTCAATATTCTGTATTTATAATTTATTATTAGTTATATGATTCCAATTGTTTCATTTTGTATATTTAACATAAATGTATGATGGTTTATTTTTTAGTATGTAGATTATATTTAATTTAAGCCTTCTTTTTTAAACTTGGAACTTCAAATATATTTTGAAATACTCTACTTTGTTGCTTCATTTGTTATTATTCTGAGAATATGGTTCATAATGAATTACAATTTCAGTTCATATATTTTTTTCCGTTCATCGTTAATTTTCTTTCTGTTCTTCATTGATTCGTTCAATAAATGAACGGAAAGAGTGAACATTGTTCGGCTTTCCGTTCAATGCCCGAGCCTAGTTAAATTTGCGAGATGATTTAAGATACCCAATAATTTTGAGTAATGTTTGAAACCTTTATTTGATTTAAGAGAGTAAATTGGCCTCAATATGACCGCTTTCAATTAAAAATTTTCAGTGTATCATTTTTTAATTAAGACGATCAATCTTGACAACTTTAAGAGCAATTTGCGGTTCTTCCTAAGGGCCAATAAGAATAATTTGGCAATAGAAGTTGAAAATTATTCGTAGACAAATACAAGTTTAGTATTCGCTCAATTTTAGATATCGTTCTAGCTTGCTTTTTTGTTGATGGTACACAATTTAGTTTTCTTTTTTAATTCATTTTATTCTTTAAGAGTGATTTGATATTTGAAAAAATATAGAAAATTAAATTGTTTTAATTTTTATAGTATTCAAGAATACCTTTACTAAAAAATGGTTCATGCACATTTTTATTTTTGTTTGTGATATTTTGTGGATCGTCAACACAGGAGCAAACTAATATGATTTTTTTTTGTAATGGAGTGGGGATTACATTTGTATTCTTGGGCGAATTATCTTTAATTTATATCTGCAAATTATGCAGATGATCTCTTTGGAAAGGTATATATATTCGCTTATGATAACAGAAATTCCTCGTTGTTATTTTAGTTGAAAAGCCATTTTGGAGCCAAATTAAGACTCATAAATCAAATAAAAGTTCTGAAGTATATTTAAAATTCTAATGTAACTCAAGTCATTTGAATATAAAGCCTATAATTGACTGAAATAATATGTTTAAAAAATATATCTGACTTTTTCCATTTTTTTGATTTGTATTCAATATTGTTTCCTTGTTAACTCAAAACATTTTCTCGTGGAGTGGTTTTAATTCAAAATCCAGGATTTTAGCTCTTAAGTATTTTGTATTATCCATTATTTAAGTTTTAATCAAAAATAGTTACGAAAGTTTATAATGTACAAAGTCACAAAACCTCATTGAAGAAAAAGAAAGGAAACGGGCACGTCGTAGAACTATTGTATACGCCTACTCAAAAAATTATATTTTATCTTTCTTGCTCTATCCTGCTTGCTTAATCCTTCCTTTACTTTTGGAACTCAATATAATATTATAGTTGTAAAATGAATTAGGAAAGGGTCCTTCAATGTTGGATTAATATACATGCATCTTTATGCACTAGCTACGTAACTGCAAAACTGTTTCTTCAATGAGTATTCAAAAATGCATAAAATCATTGTATTTTTATTTAAATAAAGGATAATTCTGTAATTATATTTCATTTAGATTAAGAGAATACATACATTTATGGTCGTAAGTACAGAAAACCAAATCCATGAAGATGGAGTTGAGCAGAAGAGGAGGTTTGTAACCCTTTTTACTAAAATTTGTTCATCAAATTTGTCGAAAAAGCAGTTATTTTTTGGAAAATCGGAAAGTATGCTGTAAAAAAAAATTCTCAAAAAATGTCATTTAGACAAAATTGTCAAAGTTTTGCCCAAAAGAACTTAACTCACGAACCAAAAATCATAGTAACGGTCAGTGATGCTTAAAGTATGTACTGCCGTTATGTGAAAATAAAACAAACAAAAAATGAAAGGGGTAATCTTTACAATTTGAAGAATGTTTGATCGAGAGTAGAGTAATTTAGCTGTCATGACTTTATATTAGATCAGCTGAAAGCAGCCGTGAGGGAAAGTCATACAACACAAATCCCACTCGGGTTATTGCAAGGACATACAGGCTGAATTAATCCGATATTGATCCTCAATTCTACTTCGAGTCCAACAAGGACTTATACTCATAGATCTCCACAAATCTTCAATGTTACTATCAGTCTTTATTAAGGATTACTTTATACTTCAAGAATTAAATAATAATGAAAACAGCTTTAGAAAATAAAAAAAAGCCTGTTTGTTCGCTTTCTAGGATATGTTTTATACACCTGTAGTAACGGTTCTACTCAAGCTGTAGCACAAATACAGAAATTTAAGTCCCCCTCCCCCTTTCAAAAAACAAAGTCAAACCTTAGTCAAACCCTTCCGAAATAAAATCGATATTTAATCATTTATAGTATGCAATTTATTATGAATGTGCTTCGTGAATTCAAATACAAGTTTGTCCAATTTGAATCATTAAGAAAATTAAATACAATTCCCACATTTCTCTAAAGTTGTTTGATATAGATCTCATCATCTATTTCATAATTCGTTTTGTTTAAACATTCTAATGTGTTTACACAAAACGAATTAAATACATGAATAAAAATTGGATGTAAAAACAAAAGATATCTAACGGCATCTTTACATTATTAAAACATGTCCATAATTATTAGTTCCTAAGATAAAACGGCAACAAATTGCATCATATGATCTATTTTTTTACATCATAGATTCAACTGTCAAAAGTATTAATACATGTGTTCGACCCCTTATTAATTTGCCTAGTCTCCATCCTCTCACATTTCTTACACCATTGGTTCAACTGTAAAAAAATGTAAATAAATGTGATCGACCCCTTATTAATTTACCTACTTCCTTCTCTCATTTATTACACCATTGGTACGACTGTCAAAAGAGTAAAAAATGTGTTCACCCCCTTGTTAATTTTGCTACTTCCCTTGCCTCTCACATTTATTACATCATTGGTTCAACTGTCAAAAATGTAAATAAATGTGTTCGGCCCCTTATTAATTTGCCCCACCTCCCTCTTCAAATTTAGAAGCCGCCAAAAATACAACGCACAATTTTGATAGGTATTGGCCTACAAAAACCTTGATTTTTTTTACATATATTTGAAATATATTGCTTCTAAATATACTAAAGATCCTTTATTTTAATTTGGTGCACCTTAATATCCTTGTAAATTGTCAAATTACTCTATTAAAGTATCATCCAAATCCTATATTTTATTATAGGTACAATACATAATATAGTTCTGCGTTCATTGAGGTTCATTTTTAGACAATAATTTTGCATATGAGTAAAAAGAAAAATTTACAAATGTGTCGCTTTTTTTTATTAAAACTTGGATACCATTTATTAAATTTCTACTCAAAATGGCCATTAACTACTGTCAAAAACAACAACGCCAAATCAGGAAATCATTTAATTATGTATATAGTATTGATATATGTATAATTCTTGAAATTGCAACGAGTTAACTTAAAATGAACTTGGAGAAGCTGATATTCCACCCTTCAATAATTGTATGTACCCTAATTAATTACTAATAATTTAAGAAAATTACATACGACGCAGAACTATAGAAGCAGACACAAAATTTCCCTTAATCCCCTATTTTTAAGCGCCCTCTACCCCTTGAGAAAAATCCATTAGAAATTAATCAAATTAAGAATTTGTTCATAGTGCCATTAATTATATATTGATATTCAATATATATTGACAACTGTTGTAATTGATATAAATATGACTGAATACAAGGAATTATGAATCAAGCGGAAATGTCGTGATACAGCTAAGAAGGTGGGGGAGAATTCGGAACATAGAGGGCGCTCTTTCTTCTCTTTTTCTTTCCTCTTCTTCTGTTTCATTATTGCTGCTTCTTCCCTCTCTTAATATTTTATTCTATATTTCTGATGTGCTTATGTGCTCTACATATTGGTATTCCAAATTGGCCTAGTACACCTAGAGAATGATGATCGGACCGCTCTTTGTTTTCGTGCAATAGTTGAAGGATCGTGTGTGTGTAAGGGTCGACGACTTTTTCTCATCGTTCTAAGACAAGGAGAGAATTGGATTGAGGAGATCGATGGCGAAGTGTTGATAAATAAGAATGGGCGACACTGGATATCAGACAGGGTATGTAGCCGTATGATGGATTTCCCTCTTAAAGGATTTTTAAGTCATTTTAGGTGGCAATGTATTGCATTCACTAATATTTTTCCTCTTCTTTTTCTGGATGTAGAATGACCGATGGGAATTCCTACACGAATTATCCGCAACAGCCGAACCAACAACAATACGAAGCTTACAATCAATCAAATTATGTTCAACAACAATCACAACAACATGTTGTTGTGGGGGGCAATTATCAAAGCAATCAACAACATTCCCCGCAGCAGCAGGCTATTATTCACCAACCTCAACCCCAACAATTCATCCAGCATATACCACAACGAGATTTCAGGTCCCCGCAACAGCAGCATATGCCCCGTCAATTTCAAACACAAATCCAACATGATAACAATCCTCAACGATATAGACATCCTTTAAACAATACAAATGCTGTCCGTTCACTAAAGGGCAGCAATGACGTTGGCTATCAGCCTAAACCTCAACAGCAACAACATAGACCTATTCTATTGAATTCTCAAGGAGGACACAGACTTGTTAAAATTCCTCAAGGGAACATACGTCTTATAGTGCAACCACGACAACCCCAAAACCCCAATAATCAAAGAGGAGGGAGCATTTATCTTAAACCTGGTGGCCCTGCTTCTGTGGAACTCAATAATAGTCCTCGTCAAATTAGAATGCAACAACCACAACATTGTTCTAATATACGCATGGTTATGGAGAGTCAAGGACCAGGGCCAAGAGCTTATCGTCCTCCATCCGGAGAAAATATTAATAATCATAGTACTAATCGAATGCATAGTCCTAGATCCCCTCAACTCATGAATAATCATCATCCATCTCCACATACGTCAACATCCTCTCAACAAAACAATTGGAGCAATAATACTAATCCAATCAATGTTAGTGCTGCACAAACTGGATATACAGCATCGGGTCCGCAACAACAGCAACGGCCACCACAGTTTGTTCAATCACCTCCTCAAAATGAAATAGCATACGATGTTGAGCATATATTCATGGAAAATGGAAGAGAAGTTAAGAAAATGCCCATTAAGTTTGGGGATAAGACCATTTGGGTTGATTGTGTTCCTGGAGCTGCCACTGAGAATCGAGATGATCAAGTGGTATTTGATCTCTTGGAAAGTGATCAATCTCTTACCAATTCTTCAGGAGGGGTAGGACAGCAGCAATGTATTCCTAAAAAACCGCCACCGCCTCCACCTATGTTATCAAATGCAACAACACCTTCTTCCCCTCAGGAAATGAATACAAAAATGACAGGAACCAAAGAGGATAGAGAAAAAATTGTTCATGCCGTTTTACATGATTTGATTTCTCCTGCTGAACTTTCTTCTCGTCATGGAGTGTCTGTGAATAAAATTCGGGACTGGGTTAAAGCCACTGGAAACAAGCTACCCAGTAAATATAGAGTTAAAAATGAAAAAATTAAAAACAACACTATTCCAAGTTCACCTCCTAATCAACAAATGGCCCCGCAACAACAGCTCAATGCTGCTATTTCTACTACAACATCTCAGCCTACGTATAGGTATATATTATATACATTTTTTTAACTCTCTAAATATCCCATTACTTTATTAACAGGAATAACAATAGTGCGGGTATGGAGATGAATAATGAGACAGCATCTGGGGTCGTCCACTCTCCTGCCCATTTTCAAAATCCCCATTTAATACAAGCCTCTCAAGTACAAATGCATAATGAACCCCTCCCTCAAAAACTAGCATTTGAGCACAAACCACAGGTGGAGGGGCAGCCACCCACTGAGAATCATAATAATATTTCCACACAAATAATAGTATCGAAACCATCTTCGGTAAGAGTATTTTATATATATAATGTATCATGATTTTACCTTAATACGTCTTTGACTTTTGATAGCTTAACATTGAACCATACAAGCCAAAATTAGTCCATGGTAAATTGGCACTCTGTAAAAATTGCGGCTCAACGAGTCCAGATTTTAACAAGTGCATTCGTTGTAAAAAACCCCTTCCTGATTCATGCAAAGTAATTGATGATCCTAATGCTGAAAAACAAGCAATTGTAGGGATTCCCACTTCGTCTACTACCTCTACCGCAGTTACTGTTGAGTTTACTACTAAATCTGATCTTCGAGGAATTCGTATACATCCAAAACAACGAAAAAAAACGATTTCTGAGGAACCGGTATGCATAGCTCTTTCATCGGATGAAGAAGGCGGTGATGAGGAAGGAGAAGAGGATAAAAATGACTCTACTGATCAACAAAGAACGACTTCACAAGACGGTAAGTGGAATTTTTTTCATTCGTCTAAGCTTTATACCAAAATGGTTTACTTTCTGGAATAAATTTTTTGAAACATCATCACATTTCCAACATTTCAGTGATTCCAACTATATTATATTGAACAACCGTCCTGCCCAGTGACTTTTTTATTTTTTTATAAATTCTTTTTATGTTAGAATAACTGATGAAAACTATATTTTTGTAAGATATAAGATCAATATGTAAATCTTCTATAACCAACACTGATCGGGCCACGTGTCTTCTTTTTTGGAAATAAAAATAGTCACTTAATATATATATGGAATAATTAATTAATTACCATTAGTGACGATGATAAGCATCTACATATTTACGATACATGTGTATGTAATAGGATTAAGTTATTTGTGATTATAAACGTTTGAAACTTTTGATCCCCTTGATATATAAATAACATTTATTAAGCTAATTTGTTATGTGGTTCGGATCAGATCTATTGGAAAGTTAATCAACGGTTTTTACGTATAGGGTAAAATCGTTTTTGTAATTTATTTAAGGGTGCATATATATTGATTTTAAATTTTATTATATTTTTTAACAAAATATGGATTATGCAGTCTGTGTCAATGGGGGGGATTGAGGGAAATTTAACACTGTTGAAAGGGGAAATTAATAAAGAAGGAAAAGGAGCTAAGAAAGAAAGAGAGAGAGAGGGCCAGAGGGAGAGAGCTAGAAAAAGAAGGAAAGGCTGTGGAGCTAGCTAGAAAAAAGTACGTGTGCTCTTACTATGTAATATAAGGAAAAAGAAAAAAGACAAAATAATATGTTAGTTGATGAAGCTAAAACTAATGGTAGAACTGACTACGGAATCATAGGACCAGGAGGAAGTCGCTCAACGAGACTTTTTTATAATTAAGTTCTCCTCGTGTCTTTTTGGACATGCAGATTATTAGGGAATTTTGATTTTAGAGTATTATTAGCATACCTTGTAATATGTTGAATGTGGGGAAATGGGTAAACTGCCTCTTGGGCAGAGCCGGAGGTATAGTCTACTCCGGCAATGATAGCACTGGTGTGATTTTAAAATCTATGTTATTGGATGGGAACGAGGATGTCTGACAATGTGTTTTGTGTTTTTCAGATAAGAAAGAGGAGGAGGAAGAGGGAGCAGGAGCAGGAGGGACTAAGAATAAGGAAGAAGAGGAATCTGTTGTGGATGATCCCATCGTGGGGGATTATATAACATTAACTTGTCGGTCCGTGCGGATCGGATCCTACAAATCTGTACCTCGAGATAAAGTGATTTTTACACAAAAAGGTCTCCGAATTGTCGTTCCTTCTATCAAAGATCCTTCTGTAGCCATCACTCTGGACATTAAAAAAAAGGATTTTATGCAATTCGATGCTCACTTTGGACGAGGAATGCCGATTTTCTTTTTATTCATTTCTGTACAGGCCTGTAGGAAAATCCGTGATCTATTGAAAATGGAGTCAAGTCATACACAATGGCTTGACGTCGCATCTCAAGATGAAACTCAGAAAAGGATCACTATTCTTCCAGATAAAATGAATGATGATGCCAAACATATTCTTCTTAGAAATTTTGGAAATGAGCTTCTTACAGAACTGGGTCCAAAAGAAGCCAATGATATCCTTGTAAGATCCTCTCCCAAAGATAATATTGTTTTTCGCATGGCAACTCATTTACCACAAAATAAACCTCCTGGACTTCCTCAACCATCTCAGTCGCCTAGTATTAAATACTGTACATTTCCACCCTCCAGTCATGACTCGGTCACTGTTTCTACTGAAGACTATTGTGTACTTGAAGATGAAAGCTTCCTCAATGACGTGATCATTGATTTCTATTGCAGATACCTTCAGTATAAAGTGTTTAGTGAGTTTGATCGACAGAGGACACATATTTTTTCAACTTTCTTTTATAATCGGCTCACATCTCGTCCAAAAAAACAAAAAAACAAGCTTCATCCAGTAGAAGATAACCCTAACCTATCAGCCGCTGAGAAGCGCTATGAGCGTGTTAAACGTTGGACCAAAAAAGTTAATCTCTTTGACAAAGACTTTATTATTATTCCTATCAATGAGCATTCACATTGGTTTGTCGCAATAATTTGTTACCCAGGACAGATAGGATGTCGTCGTATTGACAATGATGAATCAGTGGATTCTCAAGTACTCATTAAAAATCCAAACAGAAAAAGTATTTTAAAAACTCAAAAACGATTAGTACAAATTGGATCAACCACCATCATTCCTCTTAAGCCTGGGGATCATGATAAGGTTCCTGTTGAAGAGGAGTTGTCTGATCGAGATGAAGCAGATGCATCTGATGATGATATGATGGACGAAGAGCCTAATCGCATAAATCCAATATGTCCTAGCCAAAATAATAAAGAACCCCCCTTTGTAAAAGATCCCCTTGAATCTGATTTAGGGCCTGATACACAAGAAAATTCAACTGAGGAACAACCTCGAAAATCTTTAGTTGAGGAATCAGGAAATGATGAAAAGGAAAATCAAAATATTACCCCTCAAAATAGTGAGAATATTACTGACAAGGACGAAAGTTCGCCTAAAGAACGAGTACCAATTAAACAGTTGAGTATTTTTGATTGTGTTTAAATAAAATAATAATTTAAACTAATATATGTATACTTATACGTTGTTATAATACATATGCATTTTTTTCATCGTAGACCTTGTATTCTAATATTCGATTCTCTTGCTACTGGAAGTCGTGCACGGGTAGCTGCAACTTTAAGAGACTATTTGATGTGTGAGCATAAGGCAAAAATGGGCCATCTTCGGGAGTTCACCAAAGAAAGTATGATGGGACACTGTCCCAAAGTTCCACAACAACCCAATTTTTCAGATTGTGGAATATTTCTACTTCAATATGTTGAAAGTTTTTTTCATGTATGAAAATTGATTATCTTTAATTAATTGCACCTCATTGTATTCATTTTTTTTTCTACTTATAGAGTCCTATCGCGGATTATCATCTTCCTATTATGAATTTAAGAAACTGGTTTTCGACGGATATTGTTCGCAATAAACGTTCAGATATTGCTAAGATAATACGTAATCTAGCTGAAGAGCAAAACCCAGGAAAGAATATTACATTTCCAGGGATCAATTTTACTCCTTCTGCTGGATCTGGATATACTGATGATGAAATGGAGGATGAAATGGAAGAGGAGTTTGAAGATGAGGAAGAAGAGGACTACTATGATGATGATGATGATATGCTTGCGAATGGTTCATCCGAGTTAGGAGGAGAAGAGTCTTCTAAAACTAATAATGAGGAGAATACCTTTGTGGCTCCTCAGGGATATTTTTTATCGAAATCAAGTTGTCCGACGACAGAAAATGGTGGTATTCCATCTGTTAAGATCATTCCTACTCTTCCTGGTGTGCAAATTAACCGTATTCAAACTCTTGCCAATCCACAAATTTCGATCAAAAACTCTAATAGTGCATCTGCTAGTCCGGATTCTACTAGTGCCAAGGAAGAGGAGTGTAAGAGTAGTAGTCAACCTTTAGTAGAATATAGTGACTCCGGTTCAGATGAAACTCCTCCTGTTCCGGATTCCTCTCAGCAGTGTGAAAGTGGAGTTAAACGACCTCATTCCAATAATTTACAGGATTATGTTTCAGAGGAGGAGGAAGATGAGGATGATGGCTCTAAAAAAGCCAAATTTGCCCCCAACTCTTCAATTTAAATGTGATATTCTTCTCATTCATTCTTTTTGTTTATTTAGTGTCTGGAGTTTGTCATTATTTTTCAATGACTTCATTATGTTAGCGAGATTACCTTACTTAATAGGTATTCTTTCTTATATATTTCTAATGTCTCGTAAATCCGCATTCATTTAATTAATTATAACAATAAATAGATAATTATTTAATTTAATAGTTTTACTTCATTGAGGGGATTGGGATAACTTCGACATTTAATTAGTGTATTCTACAGCAAATAATTATATTCTATTTATATATATAAATGGGGGGGCTTAATCTTTTTAGAAAGGCCTCCTTCACTGTGGACAGTCCTACAGATGTCTAAGGTAGTAATTCCAAACCTTTTGCTCACCGCGGAGTCCTGTCGGGAATCACTACTCTAAAGAATGATGTGACTCGAATGGTTAAATATTACGAAGGTAACAGAGGGCTCTTTAAGTTATTCCGAGTCGAATAAAATTAAATTCCTACAATACAAATATTCATGAGTGAGACATATTGAATCATATATATAAAATAAATAGTAGACTCGAGTACTAATGCCACGATTCAGAGCGCTCTCAATGAGAGATGAATATAGACGTAAAACTAGTAAGATACTAATACATACTATACTAACATTAATATATAATAAATAGGATGTAAACAGGTAGGATGGTTGGTTTGTGTGGCTCGTAGTATCGCCCTGACAGAATGATTTTGTGGATGAATGGGAGAGGGAGGGGACAATAGAAGAAGAAAACCAAGGAATAATAAAATAAATAAGAATTCTACTATCGTGACTGACTGAGAAGAAAGAGAGAGAGAAGGAAGGAGTAAAAGAGAGAGAGGTGATACAGGTAATGGAGTAGTGATCTCGCGTGCGTGTCATGTGAAGTTAAAGTGTCTCGGCCCTCTTGAGTAGGTTCGGCGTTGTGGAAGTGTTGACTGGTCTGTTCAGTAGTTAAAGAAGATGTGTGTGTGCATGTGTGTGTTTCTTTCTTGAACTCACTCTCCTTCGTCTTTCTCTTCACTTTTGTTCTCTGGGTGTCTTTGCGTGTCTCTGCGTGTTATTGTACCTGTGTTTCCCTCTCTCAACTCTACACTGTGCTCCAGTGGATGGATTGGATATTACTGCTGCATTTGGTGGTGGTGGAGTTCCTGCTGCCTACTCCAGACTGTGGACTATCTCTCTTGTGATTGAGATTCTATTGGACTGTCTACTCAAGTTGTGCAACGGGAGTGAGAGTGGGAAAGGGACTGATTCAATGAATCTCCTCTTGGCTGCCAAGAAGAAGAAGAAGAAGGAAGAATTGAAGTGTGTCGGGGTTGGCCTAGTTTTTGAATGAAAGGATCGGGTTCTTGGTGGTCCTGGTGTTTGTTTTTGCCATGGAGACGAGCCTGAACGGCGTCGTGATTGGAAAGAAAAAGAAGACGAACCTGAGCCGTGACTCCTCCTTCCGAGCCATGACGGACTACTACGAGACGACGAGCAGCTCTTCCTCCTTCAAGTCCCTGGGGGAAGTGGCGCTCTCTGCTGGCTCTGCTACCAAGGGAAAAGTGAGCAAAAATCCTTCTCTTCCCCCCTATGCTCGAAATGCGGAGTCGAGAGCATCCTACAACGAACGGAGGTCACGCCCACAGCCCTATCGCAGCAATACGAGCCTGGATGACCCTCCAGACAAGGAAACTCCCCTGAGAGAGTACGGAAGTCACGGATCTCTGGACGTTTTGTCGCGTTTTGATCCTCCTCCTGTGGCAGTGAGTACTCTTCAGCGCAAGTCGGAGGAGCAACATCCTCCGGAGCAAGCCTCTCCCAAATCAAAAAAAAAGACTTTTTTCAATGAAAAGTCCCTCTTTAAAAAGTTTCGAGGGCATCCCAAAGAAACGGAGGAGCTGGACGTTCGCTCCTCTCACCCCATTTACCATCACCATCATCCTAATAATAACAACAACACAATTCACCACCATCTTCATCATCATAAAACACCTGAAGATCGACATCGACGACGTTTCTTCGCTCATTATGATATTTCTAGTGTTTGTGCTTCCCTCAGTCCTACGGGACATCTAAAAACATTGGAACGAAGAAATACAACGACAGGGGCCTCTGCTGCCTCGGCAGCACTACGCCATAGTCGAGAGACATCGGAATCTTCTGCAGATGCAGATCAAGGAGATCATATTAGCAATAAACTTGTACTCAGGTAGGATTTATTTATTTAAATATTAATATATGTATCTCATCTATTGATTGCGATATGTACTCCTTAGTCCTTGCATTCATTAAAAGACTTCAAAATCGGGATCTGATCCATATATTCATGTAATACGTACTTTATAATGTACATCAAACGTCAACGTTAGAAGATGACAACAAAACGAGTGTTTATATTATCATCTATCACATAGATATATGTATATTTTCACTACTGAGGAGCTTCATTCATTTATAACTAACGTAGTCTCCATTTTTTTTTTTTAATCCAAAGGTTGGTGTAATATATTTTATATGTATGAAGATACGTTGTAAGAGCTATAATTTCAATTACAAAGACATCCATACATGTACTCTACATTAGAGTTGGTAGAATTGCTTTAATTTAAAGTACATGATATAATATGTATACAATGCAAGATAGCCTTGAAGTAATTGAATATGAAAGAAAGATGCTTTGTTTAAATAGGAACGAACGAATATTCTTCATCGTCGTCACATCATATCCCTCACATTAATAAACATGCGTCTTCCTCCATATTTAGTCAAAAGCAAACTACTCAAAATATATGTAGGTATGGTATTATTTATTTAGCTAGCCATATTCTAATGTCATACCATACAAACGAAAGGGTTCATGACAAGGCATTTCCAAATCATTTTTTTTAAATAACCCCCTCATCACGAATGATCGATATTTGTATTTGTGTAACATATTATATCAACATATGTATTTGAAAATACCTTCAATGTTGTTATGAGGCTATAGGTTTGAAGCCCCTTTCTCTCATGAAGACAGAAACAGAGCTTGTATTCACGACCCGGACTCTGTAATTGCACTAAGAATTTTAATAAACTACAACAGACACGAAGTGAAAAGACTCAGACATCATTCTTTATATTTCAAATGATTATTTAAGCGCCATTTATCGTTGTTTTTTATGGATGAATTTTAGTATTTACAGTAATACTTTGATATACGTGCTGCATTCTGATTAAAACTTTGCATTGACATTCGACGGTACGCGAAAACTGCTTCAAGTTTTTTTTATGTTGTTCCATATGGAATAAATTGCTTTGACTCACAAATTTTGCCCTGGAACGAATTAAACTCGTATGTGAAGGCATTACTGTTTTGATGATAACAGCAGACTTAATCGTATTTGGACTCAAGTTGCATTTACAAAAACTGCATTTCGTCTCTAAGTGAAAAGATTTGCGACTTCCCAACTGAAAGACTTGGGAGACACTTGAGTTATACAAAATGCCTCGTGCTAGTGCTGTGTCGATCCTTATTTACGACTGAAGACTGCAACTCAGTTCAGTCTCGGTTCGGTCAAGTTCAGTCCTAAAACTTATTAAGTTCGGTCCTAAACGACGTTACTCAACTTTATTTATTTTCTTTTAATCTGTTCTAAGACTGAAACGAATAAATAAGGACTAATACAACACTACTCGTGCACAACTTTTGTCAGCGGTCCCCATTCATTTATTGCAGATCAAGTATTTTCTTTCTGTATCTCTTTTCCTTCTACTCTATATACAAATTTGTCGAATCAATCTACATGTTCTACGAATGATGATGCTTTCCTAATCATTGGTTGATGGAATTGTCTTTGAACCGGAAATGACACATATTTTCATGAAGTGGTACTACTTCATATTTTATATATAGAGAGAGTTCCAAAAGAAGAAAAGTTCTCATAATTATTTAACTTTTTTGTTCATTCTTCCTTCCCCCCTCTGCCCCCTCTTATTTCCTTTGTTGTTGTTGAAAGTTAAATTATTGTACATGTGAAGTTATAGTCGGTCGTCGAGCTGAGGAATGAAAGAACACAGGAGGAGGAGTTGAAGGAAGTTAGGAACGAACGAACAAGAAGAGGCTTGAAGATAAAAGAAGACTGATATTTGAGATTTTTATTTTTTCTTCTTGTTGCTATTTCTTAAACATTAAAAAAGAGAACATTTTCCTTCCCTTCATTCAAAATGAGGGAAGATATATATTCTATAGAATATGACACTCACAACCTTTTCAGAATAAATACGAAATCACTCTAATTTATACACATATAATGAGTGATTATTCTCACATTTCCCCCAATAATAATAGTAATACCTAATGATGACTCCTTGGTAACTTTTTCTCCTGTGGTATTATTATAATATACATATATTAATAACTGGAAGGTAATTTCTATATGCCCTAACTGATGTTATTATATACATATATATTAAATGTAATAACTTATTAATTGTACTCTGTAATTATTAAGTGCCTTTTAAATGTACTTAATTGTATATTATGTTACTGTTATACAAATGTAGAATATACAATTTATGGCTCGTCAATACAAAAGCAAGCTAGAATGTAGGATTTTCTCAAAAATGAGTAATATTATCTACATTTGTATTTTTTTTTCAAAGAAAATATCGTCCATTTTGATTGATAATTACTTTGATTAATCCTTTAGAGGCGCTGCAAATTTCACTTGACGGCTTCTTAAAATTTCTCATCATTATTGACAGATAGAAAATATGACGAATGATTATATCGTTGAAAGGCCCCATATCAGTGGCAAATAATGTATCATCATAGTTGATTAAATTACAACAATATCTTGAACAATTTTATTAATTGATTTTGTGGATATACTACTAGTCTATTTTTTAACTGTTAGAGACTGTCAATTTTACGAAGTAACATTTCATTTGTATGCAAATGGTGGATTTTATTACTATTTAAAGGGGTTTGTATTAAAAATATGTACTTCAACAAAGCTCTAGACAGATTGAATCCGAACTATACGGGTTGTTATAATATAAATATAACTCAAAAATAGCATGGAATTATAATTGAAATCAGATGTGGGTCTCATAAAAAAGTGGGTCGCAGTTTATAAATCCCTGTGCTAGGCTATAGCTAACATTTTTAAAGGTCTTAATCAATTCTAGAAATGCGAATATAATAATGGACCACCAAAATATCTCAAGGAATATTATTAAAGTGTTAAGGTATATTTATGAAGTTAATAAATAAAACATTTGTAGCCCGTCAATACAAAAGCAAGATAGAAGGATTTGCCTCAAATTTGAATTTAGATTACATTTCCATTCATCGTCAAATTATTGTCAATTTCTCTGAACAAATTCTTCTTATTAGCCTTTTGGGTATGCCGCAAATTGCACTAAAAAGTAGCTGTAATTGATCGTCACAATATAAAAATGAGGAATTGAAAAATTGTATTGGAAAGGGTCCATATCGGGGTCAATATATGTATTTTAATTCCAATTAAGGTTTCAAACTGAAGCTAAGAGTATTGGATATCTTAACTTATTCTAGTTATTTGAATACAAAGCCAACAATGGCCTCAAACCTATTAAATATTGGGTTGTATGTATAAATAAGAAGTAAACTAATAAATTGAGCTTTCCCCCTTTTTTTGATTTTTGCTCAAGATTGTTTTTATGTTGACGCACCACATTTATGTTCCTTTCTGTTCTAAATCTAATGGTTGGCTCTGGGTTGTTTTTTGGTACCTATGGCTATTGGATACTACATACATACATCATAATTATTTATCCTTTTAATTATTATTATCAAAAGTAAATCCATAATTAATTAAGTATATCTTTGTTACTATAAAAATATGACTCGTCATATTGTTATGTACTAAGCTTATTACGTAATGCTCATTTAAAATATATATGTAAAATATCTACATTCATAAATTTATGTCTTACTTAAACTAGCTTGCCAGATATTTCCTTTATTTTTTGTTTTACGTGTACATTGCATTTATATTACAATCTTAACCTATCAAAATAACTACAATTTAAATATCATATGCTTCTCGTTGTAAGTGGGATAACAAATATTTTAATGCATTTGTCTTTGATTTCTGTTAATTAAAGAAAATATCTATACTCCTATTAATGCGACAGAATATATGTACAAATGATACATTCTAGACAATAACTTTACAATCAGAGTTTTATAAGGATTCGAGTCTGAATTCGCAGTTTAATGAACTTACTGATGTACGACTCGTAAGTAAGATATAGTTCCCAGCCCAGTTTTACTGAGCCACCATATATATATATATATATATATATATATATTCTATTAATGTTCCATTATAATATAAATAGAAAAATGGATTTGAAGTAATATTAATCATAATTTGAAATAAAGGAAGTTTGGGAGCCTTCTAAATCTTTTCATTTCGAGTACCCAAATCGAACCATGAAGTGACCAAGACCTTACTTTCAATGCGAATCTTAAGTAAAATCGACTCCTAGGCTCAGCTCTGCCGATTCAGTAGTAACCATAAATATTAAGATTACATCATTATATTAATCATAGTTTGAAATAAAGGATATTTGTGGGGGTCTAAATCTTTGAACTTCGAGTTCTTGAATCGAGCCATGATGTCACAGTTTAATGAACTTACTTCCAATGCGAATTGTATGTAGAATTGAGCCTTAAAGTCACAGTTTAATGAGTTGATAATTTACAAAATTTCTATTGTAAATTGTGAGTAGAATTGAGTCCTCGGCTCAGCTCTGCCAATTCAGTCACCATCAATATTAGAACTCCATCATAATATAAATAGATTAATGAAAGAAAATATGTTTGTGAGCCTTTAAAATATTTTAACTTCGATTTTTCGAATTGAACCATGAAGTGGTAGTTTGATAAGACTTATGTGAGACTCGAGTACTACTACAAACCTCCAGCTGAGTTACAATACAATGTTTTGAAATGGGATATTTATATGATAGTAGTGGTAAATCTTTTTGTTTTGTTTTAAATAAGAGATCATATGAGGCCATAAATATGCTACATGTCCTTTGAAAGTTTTTTTTTTTTTTTTATTGTCTAAGAAGAAATCTTCTTTGACTAAATATCATGTACAAAATATACGCACAATCATACATATGTATTGCTGTTCCTGTGCTCACAGGTATTGTGATTTCCGGTCGGAATAATTAGTAGATGTACATATTATTATGTACCTTTGGTTACCATGTTATTATCTATACATGATATCCTTTGCAATTAGGTATTCAACAATATGAAATTGAATTTTCTTTTATATATAGAGAGAGAGAGAGAGAGCTTTGAAGAAGATGAAGAATGTTCAGATGAATCTCTCTTGGGGGATCCCTCTCCCTTCTTTTACCTCTTATTCCTTCATATTAAACCAACTTGTAAATGACTATACATTCTCCCTCACTCTGATTTGTTTTTGTTTGATCACTTGACTCTTTATCCTTATTATGTTACTCTTATACACAATTCCTCCTCCATTTTGAACAAAAGTTCACATACCGTACCATACTATCAATACATTACTAAAACAAATCAACCATTTACTTTTATATCATCCATGAAGCAATCATAAATTTATATTTTTGTGATTAATATAAAATAAAAAACTTTTCATTCTTTTATTGTGGCGATCAACTTTGGCTACTTAAAGTGCAATTTGCCACACAAAAAATAATTTGTTATATTGAAATTGCCGAATATTTGTAGAAGAACACCAATGTAATCCATGCTCAATTTTGATAAAAATTGTTCCAGCTTGCTTTTTATTTTCATTCTAATTTATAATTACCAGGGGCATCCGGATGATGATGACAATTTTTTTTTTGTTGGGGGCGCAGGGAAGGGCTTGGTTTTTAGAATTTTTTGAAAAAAAATTCAAAATTAAATTTAAAATATTAGATTTTTTTGAAAAAAAAATAACAAAATCTAAAGCTATTCCCATAAAATTATTTTTTTTTGAAAAATAATTCAAATATAAATTTTTTTTCGGAAATAAATTTAAAAAAATTAAACTTGAAATATTTCGAAAAAATTACAAAATCCGCAGCTATTCACAGAAAATTAAATTTTTTCGGAAATAAATTCAAAAATTAAATTTCAAATATTTAAAAAAAATAATTCAAGAATCCAAAGGTATTAACAGAAAATGTAATTTTTTGGAATAAAAATTCAAAAACTAAATTTCTAGTTTTAAAATTTTTAGAAAAAAAATTCAAAAATCTCCAGCTATTCACAGAAAATTTTATTTTTTTGAATTTTTTTTGAAAAATTATTTTTTCTAGTAGAACTCAAAAATTCCTTAATTTGGGGCGGACGTCCCTGATGACCATTATTCCTATTCATGTAGATATTTTAAAAATATATCCTGGGGACGCCCCTGATAAACCATGTGTATATAAACTAGTCATTTCGTTGCGGGTATGACAATGTTGCAATATAATGTGATAATTATTTTTATAAAGGTTACATATTTAATTTTTCTTTTATTAAAATAATAATTTAAACATTCCGGAACGTTAGTAATAGCTTCTTTTATTTAAAGTAAAAAAAAAAAGAAGAGAAACTTAAATATCATGTGCTATCTCTAGAACTAATCAAATATTATACACATATAATTTTTGTGTATGGTTTGGCATGAATTTTTACGTCATATTAGTATAATAGGCCTAACCTTGTAATACTGTTCTACTTTTAATTTTGTATAAGACGTGTGAGAATATACCGTGTGGGCTATATAAATCTGAACAATTACTAATTCAATAGTTATAGAAGGTTGTGTTATTGAAATTAATTCATATTCCGATATGTTAAAGCATAAACTATTAGTTACAAAACAAAATACACTTGAACGTTATCGACGAATTTCCATTCGCGCCCTCCAAGCAGTTTGGCGTCTACGCCGTCAGTAAATCTGAAACGTTGGAGAGGAAGAAAAGCTCTGTCAAAAAGGACAAACTTGACCCAGAGGAATTAAAGAAAAAAGCCCAGGTCAATCCCTCAAGTCCCAGAGAGCTATCAAAAAGTGGGTGGAAAGAGTCTTTTTTGAGAGTAGAGAGGCCACTTTTGACACCAGTAATGAAATAAACTTATCTCTTCCGTTCCCAGCAGGGCTGCTGAGTTGGTTCATAAAATGCTCGACTTCTACTCCACTATTTTGAATATCTCCGACTCCGACTTCTTCTCATCTTTTTAATAATTTTAGAGCCTTTACAAGTACTTTAGAGGCATTTGAGTCTAGAGACTATAGATATAGATTTAATCTATAGCTGTAGGTAATTATTAGTTCAATGTAGTAAATAATTGTGCCAAGTATAAAGGAAATATATGGAATATAAGATATTAAACAAGATGAATAACTAATTAAATGGATCAAAATCTATCTATTGCTAATACATTTATAAGTTTCCATACATAATTTATGCACTCGTAACCAAAGAACAAGAATAAAAACAACCTCTCACTGTAACGTTACCCTTAACTCTGATGACATTGACTATTCACTTCAAGAAGGAATGAACTAGCATACCTAGTGGCTATGTTCTACCCAACATAATAATTTAGACTTAAGAGATGTTTGGCAATTGTGATTATATAGACTATAGAGCATGTTTAAAATTTGTGAAGTAAACTTATAAATGAGTTAACTTTTAGTTTAATAAATTAATAGTACATAATACCTATAATTTATAACTATTTAGAAAAAACTTTACGAACACTCAAGATGAGCATTAGGTTATAAATAATTTTTATTTACCTAAATTATAATAATTTTCGTAGCCGGTATCGGAGTCTGTACAAATTTTCCGACTCCGACTCTACCAAAAAAAAATCCCGACTCTACAGTCCTTGTTGCAAGACTCTTTTGAACTCTATTTTGACACTTTTGGCTCCCCTATAAGCCTCCCGCCGCCGCCGCTTGGCACTCACCATTGCCACTAAGGGCGGTTATATTAATTATTAAAAGAACTCACATCTATTTGTAGTATTAATTTTGTTGAAATTCTATTGTTAATTAATAAATTATATCTTGATGAAATTTAAATTTCAAAGGGTTCAGATTTTAATGGACCACTCAGTATTAGTGTTGAGAATGGGTCCAAGACCGAGTTTTCCCTCTAATTTGGTATTGTGTGACTTTTTCTGGACGAATATTTTGGTCCAAACCATGATCTTAGACCTTAAATCGTTTTCTAATGATGCACGAATTTTCTCCCCTATTCTGATTTGTGAGTTGTACAAATGATTTATTATACTTTGTATGACGTTATTGTAGGTCGAATCAATTTTGAAATACATATGTCATCATCAGCAATGAATGAATGGAATTGGTCTATACCAATCCAGACCGAATTAGTGATGTCCACTAACTGATGGAAATGTGGAAAAAATGGCAAAGTTATTTTAGGCAGACCCTTACTTTTAGTCTTAATTTAAAAAAAAAAGGTTATCACATCGAATTCAAAATTTATATTCCAATGTTTCACAAAATGATTGGGAAATTCAATGTGCGACATAAAAGTATTATAAAGGGTGGTGTTGCTGGAGTTTCTAGCCTATTGTGTGAGACTTGAAAGCCCTGGAATGTGGACACATGTTTAATAAGACATTTGACATTCAAATGCTAGGTGATGAAAGAGCTGATTTTTTTAGTAATTGTAAGTTGAAAATATATAGGCTCACACTAACTTCAACTCGCCCATCACTAATATATGTTGAATATATCGGTCTAAATTACAACACATATTGAAAATTACAAAAATTGTTATATTTAAAAAAAATGTCATCAAATTTGGAAAATTTAATTCATAAATACAATTAAAGGAAACCTTATTTACATTTTCAATCAATATATTAATCACCCTCGTAATCCCCTTTCATTTACCAAGCTCTTGACTTTTTTTTCTTTTTTTTTTTCAATCTACTCTTCCATTATGACAAAATTGTCTTAATTAAGATAAGCAATTTTTTTTTCCCGCAAGATTATCTTACTTACTCATAACTAATTACGACGAAGATGGCACATTTTCGTATCCATTAAATAGTAATAATAATATTTACTTTGAATCTACTAACTAAAATAATATTTTCATTCAATGAGTCAGAAGAGGAGTTCTTTGAAAAAAATAGTTGCAAAAAAAGAAATAAAGAGGAAAAAAAATTACTTCTTTGATGCCATCACATTTTTTGATAATGAGTTATATATTTTCGTAATAATTTTATAAATTGGGAGAAAATTATTATTATTAATTTTTTGTTCGAATTGTCGTACAATAGGGTTTTCATCTTATCTTAAAAGCTCACATATTTTATGGATTATTTCATTATATGATATATACACAGGGTTGAACAGCAAAACGTGGACTCTCGAACCTCCTGGCCTTCATTACCTCTATCAGAAGGTGGTGTGGGGTCATTGTGTATAAGGGCAATCCCAAGTCGGCCTTCACAGCCCTTCAAATAGTTCTTTCAGGTCCGAAGAAGTCGTTGGGGAGGCGATTTGGTGGGGTCCTCCTTGATCTTCTTCTCCAAGCTGGACATAAACTCTGTATCCCTGATTTAACATTTGCTTCCTACTTTTCTGGAAATGTTTTTTTCATCATTCTCCATCTTGACCACCTTGAAAACCAGGCTCCTGGAATACTTCACAATAAGGAGTCTTAGCAGTCTTGCTGTTCCGGTTCTTGATTTTTTGTGCAATTGCAGCGTTTTCCAATCATTTTCTTTACGTTGCCAGGGTGCTACAGTTGTATCTGAGTTCCAAATAGCTAAGGGCTTCTTATAGATCTGGAAAAGGGGTTTTAGGGACCCGACAGTGTAAATACAAGAGGGAAGGGGTAGGG
Organism: Lepeophtheirus salmonis; assembly: GCF_016086655.4. NCBI lineage: Eukaryota > Metazoa > Arthropoda > Copepoda > Siphonostomatoida > Caligidae > Lepeophtheirus > Lepeophtheirus salmonis. The sequence continues at coordinate 21,189,684 of NC_052139.2, forward strand.
TAGATTATGGATCCAGGTCCGCTACTAAGCTTGTCGGAGCCCTATAGTATGATAACTATAATATTTCTTAAGCCAGGGTTTTTCAAACTTCACTATGCCCATCTCCCCCTACACTTAAACATTATAAACTTAGGCCACCTCTGTACAAGTTTTCGGGACCCCTGCTGGAACTTAGGAGACGACGCACGTCCTTTCATAGGTCTCCTCAGTTTTGGGAACAAGTAAAGGTCAAATGGGCCAAATCCGATTCATATGGAGGCTGAGGCATGATTGTGGTATTTTTTTGGCTTCAAAATGCAATGATTATTTTGGTCAAAATTAAACTGTTTATAGCTGAAACAGTAAATATATGTTTGTGGCGAGTGTACTAACATAAAAGAATAAAAAAATCCAAATGTATCTTGCCCGCGAAATTTGAAAAGTCATCTTGCTTTTAGAACACACCTCGTGTATATATATATATATTACCTTGTAAATGAGACATTTAAATAGACCTCATTATTTACAATACCAACCAACCAACCACGGAATGAGATACCTTAGGGAAGCTCGATTTTTCTTTGTTTTTGTAAGTTTTTATGTTTCATGTGAGCATATGTTTGTTTAAATAATTTTCATGTAATTAATTCAATTATTATTTCATATCATTATTTTTTAACAAACTGATATAATATATAGCTTTTTATTTTTGTGCCTTTAGCTGTCCTTACTTTAGAAACGAAGTTGGTGGAGAAGTAGAACGGAATGTAGCGTTGAGTCGAGAAACTTGTCAAAAAAGAAATTCAATTTCACATAGACATTCTGAGAACTCGAACACTACTGCCTGGCATACACCTGCTATGGCCAGAGGATTTTCCCTGCTCGATAATGAGGAATCTTATTGGAAAAACGGTTATTGTCCCTATCGTAAAGTACCTACGAATATTGTCGAAAGAGTTGATCAAGGAGCATCTTTTTTCAAAAAACATTTTTATGGGAAAGGTATAAATCATGGGTCTCCAATGATTAATGCTTTTAATCATTATAATAATTCATCATTTTAGAACATCAAAACTGGTTTGGTATAGATGAGAATCTCGGGGCAGTTGCTATATCCATTCGTAGAGAAAAAGTAGTCCATGATATTTTTGGTTCTGGAGTTGGATTGGATGATCCTATGAAAGATCAATACATGTATAGGATAATGTTTCGGAGCTCGGAACTTTTACCTCTTCGAGGATGTGTATTGGAGGAGTCAATTCCTGCTTTAAAGTCGGAAAAAATCAAAACAATTCCCACAAAGGAAGTTCTGGAGTTTATTTGCCCTGAGCTCACTTTATCTAGGTATGTTTTCTTAGTCACGTCCCTGATATATATAAGTACTGTTTATTTTATGCTCATTTTGTTTATTTAGTCTACATTTGGGTGTTCAATCTAGTGCCTGTGAGGAGGAACTGATCAAATTGGATGAGGCCTATGTTCATAATAAGTACAAAGTATGATTTTTCTCTAGTTTTTCATTAATTTTCATGGACTAATAATTAGTTATTATTTCTCTCATTTCAGGTTGGATTAATGTATTGCCGCGAAGGTCAGCAAACTGAAGAAGAAATGTATAATAATGAGGAGGGAGGTGCAGCTTTCAACGAATTCTTGGAAATGATTGGACAAAAAGTAAGACTTAAAGGTTTTTCCAAGTACAAAGCTGGTCTCTGCAACAAAAGTAAGTAATTTTTGCTTTTTATGGATCAAAATTTCCTTTATGTGTAATATTTATATATATTTACTCAACAGATGATTCGACGGGTTTATATTCTGTATACACTGAGCATGAAAACGGTAGTGAAATCATGTTTCATGTCTCCACACTCCTCCCATTTACAAACAGTAATCGGCAGCAACTGCCTCGCAAACGATATATTGGCAATGATATTGTTACAGTTGTCTTCCAAGAGCCTGGAGCTTTACCCTTTATTCCCAACATCAAGTCTCAATTCCAACATGTTTTTATCGTTGTTCAAGCTCATAATCCTTGTAGTGAGAATACTCAGTATAGGTAAGGTTTATTATTCAAAATGATTTAGATAGTCTATTTATGTAACATCATTTATTTATTCAGTGTGGCTGTAAGTCGCTCTAAATCCGTTCCAATGTTTGGACCACCCATCCCAGAGGGTGCCATGTTCCCCAAGTCAAAAGCATTTGCTAATTTTCTATTAACCAAAATTATAAATGCTGAGAATGCAGCTCATCACTCGGACAAATTTGTCAGTATGGCTATAAGAACCCGGCAGGAACTTTTAAAGGATTTGACAACTAATTTCAGCTCACCTACAACTCTTGAATCTGGCTCAAAATTCAGTGAGTCATTCTTATATTTATTTACTTATGAAATGTATATGACATAATAATATATTATTTGTAAGGTATTTTCGGTCCAAAAAAGAAAGATAAGTTAAAGCCAAGATTTTCACCTGATGCATCTCTTAGAGGTGCTTTATCCTGGCGAGTTGTTGCCGAAGATTGTTTAACTCGTCAGGAAGTCTATGCATTTGTTGCTATTTCAGCAGATTCTATTATCCTTGTATTGGATAATGTTCATCGTGACGTTATGTTTGTAACAACAACTAGATCAATATTGGGATGGACAGCACTGGCAAACTCAATCCGTATTTATTTTCATCAAGGTGAAGCGCTAATTTTGCACTCAAAAGATTGGGAGACTGAAGATATGTCTGAAATCGCTCAAAGGTTAAAGGCTGTAACGACTGGAGCTCCAACTCAAGAATTTACTCTACGGCGCAACCAGATGGGACAGCTTGGCTTCCATGTTCAACATGATGGCCTTATTACTGAAGTTGAAAATTATGGTTATGCCTGGCAAACTGGTCTAAGACAAGGCTCAAGACTTGTTGAAATTTGCAAACATCATGTAACTACATTAACCCACGAGCATATGGTGGATTTGCTTAAAACATCCATGACTGTAACTGTAACTGTGATACCTCCTCACCCTGATGGATCCCCAAGAGTTGGGTGTAATTTGAAAAATTGTCCTCATCCTTATGGAAGTCCATCTGAAGGAGACTATGAGAACTTAAGCAATTCTTCTTCAAATGTTGGAGATAGCAAAATTGAAGGCAGCAACTCTGTAGAAACTAAGCAAGGATGTGCACAGCAACCATCCAATAGTAAAATGTGTTATGAGAGAAGTGTTAGTCCTCCTAGGTCGACTGGTTCGTCTGGATATGGTACTGGTTCAAGTAGGAAGTCTTTAACAGAACAACGGTTCCCTGTTATATCCCAAGAGAATACACTCACAAGCTCATCCTCTGGGCATTCAAGTGATGATCGATGGTACGATTTTTCGGATCATAATCATGTTAATAATGCTTTGGAATCCAACAGTGAGTCTACAACTCCACCTCCTCTTCCAAATCGGGTTCTAGGTAATAAGCTATATCCAGTTCAAACGCAACAAATTGGTTTACCTTCTGTTTATCCTCGCACTTCGTATTCCTCATCACTTTACTTCGATTCATCTAATTCCAACCCAAATAAATTTGATTATGGAGAAGAGAAACGAACAAATGATGCAAAAGTCACTTATCTCACCGAATATGAGTTAAATCAACCTTCAACTAAACCTGTCGATCTTGTATTACAGCATGAAAGACTTGCTGCTCTTAAAACATCATCTGCCTCTTCTACTCCTGTATCTACAACCTCTTATGTCATTGATGGAGGTAATACTACTGACTCAAGTTCCAACAGCAATGAGAGAATACCTCCACAAAGAAGTGAAGATGAGTTGTCAGCAAGTGAGTTTTTGTCATTATATTTTAAAAACATTTCTCATCATTTTCATGTCATCAGGTAGCATTAGTTTGTCACCACAGCGTCAAAGACGTACTTATGGAGGAGGATCTTTGACTCCTTCTAGTCAAGGTTCTCGAAATCAAAGTCCCAAAAACGTATTACTCAGATCATCCTATGATGGTGATGTCCAACCCAAAAAGAAATTAGTTGCTCGCAGTTCAAATCGTAACTCTGCAAGCCTCAACTCCAATACTCTTCAAGAAAATCTCATGAAACTAATTGGGCCTGAGCTAAATGAGGATAATAACTCTAAAGTTGGCAGCAACACTCCACTCGTTTCCTCTACTGCTTCATCCTCAATTATGAAAGTAAGCATATCATTGTACAGGTGTTTCGCAAACTCTGGACTGTGCAAAAATATTTTAAAATACCTATTGGCTATTAGTGGTATTACCATAACAATATTTTCGTAATGGTTCCGGTACCAAAAATAGTATTTGTATTTTTCGACATAAAAAATAAGATAAAAAAATCGTCAGGGAAATTTACTTATAGCGACGTCCGAAGTGTTTTTGTTTGGAGTATTATATTGGGCAACCGGATGGGCTAGTTCAGAAATTTGTTGATGTTATAAAAGAAAAATTTTCATTCTTGCTTTTTTTATTATTAATTATTGACGTCAATTTTCTAACTCAGAAATGTGGGGGAATACGTCATCGACAATTTCTTTATAACATATTGGCGATGCTTGTACCATCATTTGCGTTTTGTACCGTTTTTCATGCGTCAGCACCAGTGTACTACCGGTATATCGTACAACACTACCACCTTGTATCATTTTAATTAAATAAATGCACTTTGAGGAGGATTACAGATATCAAGGAGTGTTCCCTGTCCAGATGCTCAAAATGCTGAAGGGAAGGGGATGCAATTCATAAATTATATGAAGCACTGCCATAGTGAGTTGATAATTATTATTGGTAATTTTGAATTTTTTATTTTTTAGGCTTATGAAAGTATTTCACCGGGAAAGACTCCTCCTCGCAAACTTGGAACGGAACTAAGTTTGGTTAAATCCCGTTCCAGAGAGAATATATCTCAAAGTCTGACTACAAGTCCTGAATCCGTTAATTTCTTTCACATAGCTCGTCCAGCAACTGTATTATCCACTACTTCATCATCCTTAAGTCCAAACAACAATATCAATAATAATAATAACAATAAATTAGTTATCCATTCAGAGGATAAAAGGTAGAGTAATGGTTTTTGTGGGGTGGATTAGTCGCTAATAAATATAACTATTAATTCGTATCTCATTAAAACTTTAGTGAACGAAAGGATTCTGCTACTACTCCTATACCATTGCCTGATGCCTCAAAAGAAATGGATTGGACAAGTCTAGTCGATACAGCTACAAAGGCAATTACAACTGAAATGAAATCAAGCTCTGCTGAATCTACCAAGGAGTAAGAAAGTGAATTAACCTATGTACACTCCTCAGTGATGCCATTTTTTTTCTTTTCTTTTTTTTCCTTTATAGAAATTCTGAGAATCGTATGATGTCTGCCTTGATAGATGCTACGGGGAATCCCAATGGAACAAAGTCCATCCTTTCGTCCATATCAGAAAATCAAATGAAAGACTTGGTAGAGAAGGTACAACAGCTTGAAAGTCGACTAAATAGCCAGTCCCAAGAAAAAATAAGCTTGGAAGAAGAAATTGCGACACTCAGGGAAGAAAATCTTCGACTTCAAGAAGAGTCACAAACGGCTGCTCAACAATTAAGAAGATTTACGGAATGGTTTTTTCAAACCATAGACAAGAATTAGAGGATTTATTTATTATTATTATATATACCTACATATATATATACACACTCCTATATATACATATTTAAAAAAATATTATTTTATATATATATTACTATTTTTTTAAAAGAAACTGAGTCTAAAAACATCTACGACAGCAGCATGCCTTATTATGAAAAGTTGTATTTTAATCCGCTTATTATATTATTATTATTGGAAAGAGTGAGATAAAATTGATTATAATGATAAGAATGATATCTTATTGGACGTTGCTTAAGTCATGTTCCATTTCTTAATATACATATCATACACGTAACCCTTAAGATTCCAAGGAATTAATTCATTTCATCTATGCTTAAAACCTTTGTTTTTTTCTACTTTTTTAAAGATTGAATCACTGCTAAGCTTCTAACCAAGTGGCGAAACACATTTTCTTGTCTACGTGAAAACTTTTTTCTTCGTAAGATGTCGATTTTAAAATACCACGTATCACGGTTTTATATCGCTAGCTAAAAATATATCGTATCGATATGTCTGCTTCTTTTCCTCTAATTAGAGTTTTGAACGTCGATTAATTAAATTATAATTTTTCTTCTTTTTTTTTAACTATGAGCAATTCTCAACAATTATTGTATAATAATTCCATAGTAGCGAAGAATTGGCTAACTGCCAACTGATTTTGATCCTTTTTTCTGTTCGAAATCATGTCATTTCATACTCAATTATTGGTAAAATTATCAATTCAATATATATAGTAATTAATTGTTATCAATCAGCAAAATACAGAAGCCTATATTTCCTTTTTGTCAGTCAAGCCTGAGAGTGGATAAAAGAACTAGACGTGTGCATGTAGCATCGAGCGTTTGTAGAGGAAACACTGTATAGTACTTCCTGTTTTATATCATATAAATATAGCTGTTGAAAGTCAGATAGGAATAGCACAGTGTAGGAAACGAATAGATTTTGTCAGTGCCAGCAACGTACTAAATGGTGCACAAAGCACTCTAATCACAAAAATACAAATGAAAGTTTCATGTTAGGATGGTCTGGGGCCTTATTAATATAGGTTGCACCTAAACCATAATCAGGGTGGAAAATATGATATTTCTATCAAAAAGGAAAATAATGACAATCGACTGTGACCTTATCGTCGTATACGAGGGGGAATATAAAATGGGAATAGAGGTAGACGGAAGGTCCTTTAACATGAGATGTATGGTATCGAGAGGTTGGTTGTTGGAGTCGAAGTAGTTTCCATGTTCCAAGGGTGGAGCAAGGAGAAACTTATGCACCATGTTTTGATGGTGATAGATAGATCACAAAGGGGAAGGAGAAAAAAGAGCCCCGTCCATCAAATATGGTTGAACATATTCAATGAATCCTGAGTGAAAATAAATAAAGAAGTAGATCAAAACGGATGGCTGAAACCATGTTCAATTCAAAGGGGTAGTGTTGTATCCATTATCGCATTCGTGTCTGATGGAGGAAGAAGAACGTGAGGCCAGTGGCTGGACTTCAGAGAACTGAACAAATTCACGTCTTTTTGGAAGGCAGATACGGATATATGCAGAAAAAAATTATGGCATAGAGGTAATTCCACAATAATAGTTTATAACAGCAACTAATGGTCCAGAAAAGTTCCTCAAGGTTGATGCAAGTCGAAACAATACGAAGTGATACGACTGGGAATCAATGGCACTTCACAGATCATGAAGTCTGTGCTATCGTACACTTTGTAAAAGGATGAAAAAGTTTCTGAAGCCGAGAAGCATTACTTTGCAGACATTATAGTTGATCTGGGAAGTAAAGAGATCAACAGGGTTGTAGATCTCCTGAAGAAATATGGACTTAAAATCAAACCATATGAAAACATATCAGAAACAAGTGTATTATGCCTGGAAGTATATAAGGCCGATAATGGTAAACTGGGGTAGAGGAGAGGTCCCATGGAACGAGGAGATGGGTAACGCTGCCATTGAAATATTGTATGGGATTATTTAAAAAAAATGTGCATCTCAGATCGGTACGTGGACCATAGAGTGTAGACATTAGTTGACATTTGAAACCTGGTGTACTGCAAATTCGTAGCGATATTAAAAGAGGGTGATACATTTGAGGATGCAGCTTCAATAAGGAAAGAGGATAATGAGATTCACATAGATCTTGCTGAATTAATTGCTACAGTGAAAGGTGTATATATGGCAATTAAATGGGTATCCTAAGATAATATTATCAAAACTAACTCTGTAACATTACATTAGTGGATCCTAAGGATGAAGAAGGGATAGAAGAAACTTGCAGTGTCTGAGATCTCCGAAATATTAGTTTAAGAGAAAATAATAAGCTGCTCTCCTCCCAAAAATTCTTCAAACTGTCAGAGTGACTAAAATAATTTTCGATTTCTTATTGTTAAACATACCGCTGTTTCATAATATTTGAATCTCTGGGCATGAGCTCCAACTAAAAAAAAATATTATCGGCATAGTGGAGCGAAAGTATGTAGTTTGGAGCCCCAAATACAATTTTGAACTTACTGATGATAAATATATTAAATAATATTACTCAGGGAGCTGTATTACTTTTCCAGTGCAACTGACGTTAGTTTTGTAAACTAACTAAAATACGGAAACAACGTTTATATCCCATTATCTACTCTATAATAAGACATGAAATATTATTCTATATAAATTATATTTTGTGGCCATTTTTTTTTTTTTTTTTTTTGTATACAATTTGTTTTTTCTCCGTGTTTGAGCATTTTTTATCATAAATTATTTTATTACAATATTTATTAAATTATAAGACTCAAGTTACAAATTCATATGGTCGTTTTTTATATCTTGACAGATATTTTAATAATCATTATTTTTTCATTACTTAAAAAAGTAATAAATAAAAATGAAGAAGAATCGGAATCGCAAATTAAATATTATTTTCTCTATCCTGATTCCAATTCTAGAAAAAACACCCGATTAATCGTCCCTTCACTAATTAGAAGTACTATTTGACGCAATGATCACGAATATATTTCCTCGTATCAAATAGGGTTTTTAGCATTGACTATTGAGACGATCCCATCTAGAGAAAAAACAATATAGTTATAAAGGATTTCGGTTTAGAGATGAATAATACCTTGTTTAACCAAATAATAATAATAAAGAATAATAAATTGATTTTTCATTTTCAAAAAAGTGAGGAGTATTTTTTGTAAAACTAATGTTTAATTTATACAAGGGTAATACTGGAGATAAATAGTTTTAATAGAAAACCGAAAGAAGTTCCAAATTTATAGAAACGAGTTGCTAAGCTATTCTATTGAGATTATATAATATACATGCAAATGATTACCCAGTGTTGCTCGGGCCAAGGAGCGAGGGGGAAATCATATTGACAATGGTCCGTCATGAAAATCCAGTGTAAAATAAGCATTAAAAAAAGAAACTGAAAATAACATGTTAACAATTTGAAGAATGTTTAGGAGGATATAAAAAATAATTCTCATGAATTTTTATTAGATTAGCTTCAATCAGCTGTGACAAGGGAGAAAGGAGAAAAGGACATAAACAAAGCCATTTTCTAGAATTACTCCGTTGTCAACCCTCAATTAACCTCTGACTCCAACAAGAACTGACAATCATAACTGCAACAAATCTTCAAGGTTACGGTCCATTTTTTATGAGCACATACAAATGTTCAATCAGGTTTTCAATCTATTTATCAAAGGATGTTCACTACTCAGGAGTTAAATAGTAATGACAACTGCTAAAGAAAAGAACATTCATTCTGCAGATTACCAATTCCCAAAAAAAACGGCCAGTTAAAAATTAAACCGGATTTACATAACTGAAAATGGTCAATATTGTCGTGTGAGAGAACATAATTAGTCCCGAATCACTTATCTACATTTTCCACTACAAACCTACCTGAACGCACTGCCCCGACCAGTTAAGATCTGCATTTCTATAGATGAAAATATAAGAGCATATCAACGTTATACACTATACATATATTCGTGAAGTTGTAATATTTATAATTTATTTTGAAAAGCTTTTCTACACGTCGTTACCTTTATTGTGTCACGCAACCTTTCCTCCAACAAGAAACAGAAAAAAGGCCCGAAATCATTTGGTAGTTAGCCAAATAAGTCATGCATACCAAATGCAATTTATCACTTATTTACTTGCAGACTATCACCGTCATATTATCTCTTCACCATTTTTAAAATGAATTTCATATTATCAGGCTTGTGAGTTATCAGTAAAAAAATTTGTGGTCCGGTCAAAAATTACGATCAGAAATTCAATGCGATATAGTGATATAACGATCAGGGCCATTTGCAATCAGCGATCCGTTCAATTTAATTGAGATCATGAGCTTGATTAAAAGTAAGTACCTTTCGTCAATTCATGTATTATGACAAAGGACGTCATCCACTGTAATCCTGGTTGATACCCCGATATACTATAACTCCGCAACAAATCCTCATGGTTACTCTCCGCTTTCTATAAGCATACACGGTTGTTCTATCAGGTTTTGAATGTAATAGAAAGGGAAGAAGTTCACAATGTAGGAGCTACATAATAATGACAACAGCACAGGAAAAGATAATTCATTCATCAGATTGCAAAAAAAAACTGGACGAGGTATTATTTACAATGAATATCCTATGAATAATGGGCAAGTCAAAAAAAAAAGTCACCCAAAATCAACATGGTAACCTTGACAATTTGAAGAATGTTTAGGGTGAGAAAAGTAATAATGCTCATGACATTTCATTTGATCAGCTACAACCCGACTGACTGGATCCACAACCTTTTGAATAAGAAGGAAAAAGAGAGCTACTTGTTTACTACAACATAAATACAAGTACTGCTTGGATTATATTACTACATAGATATAACAAAATATCAGCTGAAAGTGGAGTGTCTTTTTCCCCTATTGATTATCCAGCTAATATTATATAAGAAGTAAGTGGTACAGAGATAAAATACAAAGAGTGATACTGAGCAATAGCAAGGGAAATTATTTGACGTTGAGTCAGCACCTTTCATAGCACATTCCAACTCTTACAATTTTATAGTATTAATATTAGTATATCCGTTGTAAAAAATATCAATTTTAAGAAAAATAATTTGGCCTTTCAATCCATTATTGATTATGACTTTGATTTATCTCATAAATCAAACCATATATTCACACTAATTAAATCTACTTCAAAATATTTTGCAGATGTAAAATTACATAATTTGGGAAACGTGAAAGTGAAACCAAAGTTCAGAGCATACTTACGAATCATATTCAACTTAATAATAAAAATTCATTGATTCTTGAATTGAATTATAGTCGGAATAATTTCCCAAATCCATCATTAATTATTTGAAATGTTAAATAAAATTATATTTAAATTTAAAATTTGGAATAAATATTTATATACTTAATAAAACAATCTGTTCAAAAATACTTTATGAATCTACATTCATATAATTACGGTAATGAATTATTTTTATTACAATAAACATTTAAAGAATAAAAATATTTGAATCGCTTTCTATGTTTTTTACATACCCTGACTATCACAATTAGAATGTTTGGTCAACTATTTCTTCTTTTTTGACGACGTCAGCTACTTTTTTCACATCACCACTCTATGTATTTAATATCTTACGTCGTTACCTTTATTTTATCACGCAACCTTTCTTACAAAAAGAAACAGAAAAAGGGTCTAAAATCATTTAGTAGTTAGCCAAATAAGTCAAAAATGCCAAATGCCATTTATATCTTAATAAACCCAGGCTTATCATTGTCACATTATTTATCCACAATTTTGAAAAATATATAATTTCATAATATTCAAATCCTAAATAGTCCACACAAAATTCACAAAAAATTAAATTTTTTGGAAAAAAATTTCAAAAAACTAAATGTGTAATATAAAATTTTCTGGAAAAAAAAATCAAATATTAAATTTTTAGAAGAAAAATTTCAAAAATACATAGTTACTTACAGAAAATTAAATTATTGGGGAAAAAATTTAAAAAAACTAAATTTTCGGAAAAAATAAAAAATTAAATGTTTTGGGGAAAAAATCGGAATGTTAAATTTTCAAGTAAAAAGCAAAAATTCCTTAATTTGGTGAGGGGCTCTATTTTTTCATAACTTAGAAAGGTAATAATACATAGTTAAATAACAGTAATAAATAAGAATCGGAATTACAAATTAAACATTATTTTCCCGATTCCAGAAAAAACACCCGATTCTCCGATTTCACTAATTATAATATCATATGAAATGCGTATTTATACATTTGTAAATAATAGCCAACATTTTTTCATAGAAATAATTAATTTAGCCAATATATATCCAAGAAGGGATGAACAAAAAACTGTATTCCGGTCCTTTTGGAAACGGAGCATAACTAAAAAACAACTAATTAATTTTTTTGTTTATTTGTCAAAAATAATAAATTGGGAAATATTCATAACGTATCAAGTGAGATAAATGAATCGACAGCTGACAACCAAATATATAGGTATTTTAGTTTTAGTGAGGTACCACCGTGCTCTATGGTCGGTGGATGTACCAGATCTGGAATATATACATAGTTGAGATAATAATTAATTAACGGAAGATTTGATTTGTATAAGAATAACGCAACTTCATTTCCTTGTTCTTATTGATTAACTTTCTCAATTCTAGTACGTCCTAAGATTAAAAAAAAAAAATGAGTATCTTCAATAATATGAGCTACTTTTCTATTCCTTACTTTATTCATGCTAATGTATAGAGTTACTCAATACATACTACGTAGGTGTTAACGGGAATAAATGTACATGTATGCCCTATTAGAATGTTTATGTACATTTATATATAATTTTAATATTTCTGTAACACAATTTGACCTTTACCTAATGCATAGGCATACACTTTTGTTCCAAAATCATAATTTAAAAATTACCCAAAATCTGTTGGTAAACAATTTTTACAAACTATTAAATACGTTATTCCACAAATAACAATTGATTTACCATGAATAGTCATCGACAGAGCTCTATAAAGTATTTCCTAAAAAGCAGGAGCGGCTTTTTCTAGTTGCATTTGAAACAAGCTTTTTTTTATTTTCCAAAGCTGCTCTCATTATTATTTCATTCTTGAGAAGGGAACACCTAAGTTTGCGTAATAACTAGTTTATGTGCTCATGAAAGATGAAGAGTAACTTTGAGGGTTTGCTCCTCGAGGTTATAAGTGTAAGTCTTTTTTTTTAAATCGGAGGATCAACATCGGAATCATTCCTAGTTATATATGGAGTGCAATTTGTATTTATTTCCTTCCTCTCAAGGATGTTTGCAGCTGATCGGATTAAACGTCATGATTCTTCAAAATATCAGGATTAACAAGTTTATTTCTATTCTCAGTTTCTTTTATTTTTACATAAGGATGGCACATATTTTAGGTATCACTGATAGTGTTAGATTGGTCTAAAAAACTAAAAAGACTACAGTCTATTAGTCCAGTCCTAATCAAATTTGTCAGTCCTTATCGGTCTTTTGTAGGTCTACAATAGATAAAATGACGTAGTTAATAATAACTACGTCATTTGAGTTGCTAAAGGATCGATTCCAATGGCTGATAAGACCAGCCCTAAGACTGGAATGGCCTGAATAAATAAGGACTGATACAACACTAATTACTCTTAGCCCTTATTAGGGTTCTGGACGTTGATCGACTGAATTCGAATTAAATCTTGTTAACTTCATTAGATATTCCTATAACTAAATAAATAATAGTCAACAGTTAGAGAAAGTGACTTAATTGGCTAACTACCAGTTAATTTCTGGCCTCTTTTCTTTATCTTCCCCATCGTGGGAATTATTGCCACTTTAGTATGAGTTAGTTCGAGTTTAAACAATCTATGTTCAGAACATGAATAAGAGCAAAGCTATGAACCTAGTTCTGAAATGGGAATAGCGTATTCAATATTTATCCAAATATTTTAGGCTACAAGAAAACTTTTTTTTTTTTTTGGGGGGGGTTCTAAAATGCCATGGCTTAAGATATTACTCTAAGGGATGTGAATATAGTCGAAATCTTTGTGAGGATACACTTAAAAAAAGTATATCTATGTTTGTAACCTACAAGATATTAAAGATTTTCATATGAATAAGATAAGGGTACAAAGAATTGTATTCCTGATAGGAGAAAATAATTATTTATTAAGTAACGTCATGTGTTGGTTCTTTATAACGACATTTTGCAGAGGGAAAATTATTAATGTTTGTCAGTAGTGTTCTTAGACACCTTAAAAAGAAACTTACAAGTTATAGGGGTTACTTTGTGTTATTTTATCAAAATGATGATATCCACTTTTGGCCCAACTTTTCTTATGTATTTATGTTTTAGGAGCATTTAGGGGGGGGGGAATCAAATCGTCGCAAAACCCCCTACCCCAAAAATTACTCATTTAACCCTTAAAAACGCTTATTTTTACCTTTTTTCAAAGAAAAATGGAGAATTTGCATATGTTGAAGACAATAATGAAATTTTATAATAAAAGCGATAGGTTTACAAAATTATAAATTCAGGAAATGTATTTTTAAGGTCAAATAATTTTTTCCCAATTTTATATTCTTAAGTGGGTATGTTGTTTTGTAAAACTTATTAAAAATAATTATACAATTTAAATGTCAATACTAATATTTCCATATCTATCAACTGATAATGTTCTATAGTTTTCTTTTAATTTGAGTAAAGATGATGTTCTTGTCATAGAAAGACGGATGACCTTATTGTATCGAACTTCTATATCGAGCCGTTCAATTTTAGCTTTTTCTAATATGCTAGAATTGTTGAATTCATTTACTTCATCTGGTATTGTGCAGATTTTAGAAATTTTAGACTTAAGTAAATGTAAGTCAGCATTTCGTTTTCGATCCAAATCCCTATTTTGAGCCTCTTTAACGCAAAATCCCATTTCTTCAAACTTTTGTTGTCAATAATTCCATCTCTTCCAAATCGCTACAAGCTCAACATCTTGACGTATGAGACTACGGAATTTATTCATTTTATCCACTGGTTTGAATTCTAGAATGTCAATTGACTTTGCCTTCACGATGCTGTTACTCGCAGAAGTCAAATTACAAGCCCCACGAATGAATAACTCCTATTGAACTGAACCTACATGCATTTCAGCTGCCAGGTTGTTAAAAGGCACATCCCCGTGTTTTGATTGATCTTTTTTGCTAACAAGGAGACTGCTATTTGAATTCAAAAATCTAAATCCAAAGACATCTGCTCTTTTTGGAATTAGCCAAGGTTAATTCCTTGGCTAATTTTGGAAGAGCCATATTGATGACTTTTTAGTTAAATCTGAATGTTCATTTACAACACTACTAATTGCAGAAACAATTTCGTCCCTATATTTACAAGATTGAAATTACTCCAGAGTTGTAAATTTAAAGACTGGCCTGGAAATATTTAGAAGATCTTTATGATTGGTTGTCTTAAGATCATGATAGAGTTCCTTCATTCTAAGGGTCAATTTACTGAATCCCACATTGGTGGATGTTGTCATCAATAGAACAGGCTCAATTAAGTGAATACGTATCAATGTACCCACTGCCAAATGGATTTGTAGAAAATCGAACTCCACAAATGACCTCACAATGCAAGCCAGACAATCTAAGTGACGTGTTCATATTTTGAAAGGAAGTACCAAATATATGGATCTAGGTAAATAATTAGAACACAAAGGTAAACAAAACGATTAAACCGTTCTTTTCGGAATCCTAGAGCTAAATTCTTCCTTGGTAACACATAAATTGAAAATTGGGAACTCTGATTCCATGATTTATTATTAAAATCGGGACTAAAAAGATTAGTAATACAATGTATAAATTGTTCAGTGATTCTATTGTGCTGACTCGTAGCTGTCGTCAGGAACATACTATATATATTTTTTTTGAGTCTATTCCTTCCTCAATTACTCTAAATGGTTGACGAGTTCACGGTTAAATATTAGCACTGGGTGTATATGGTATGAAGGTGATCTGGAATATGATCTGTTCCTAACTCAAGAGTAACCATTTCTTCCATTCCAAAATTGTAACTTACTCCATGAGTGACCTTAAATGTTATTTTTTCTTGAATATCTTTGGAGTATACTTACCATCGCTGAGTATTGATAAAAAATTAAGAACTGTGAGTCTCAGCTGAGTTTGATTATCTCTAGTCTTGATGAAACGGAAAGGGTAGGAAAAGCACGATTTTTGCCATTTATTATGATCCCCTGAACACTAAATGATCCACATCCCTTTTTCTTACTCCCATCGTCGTGGTAGGTAATGACAACGTCAGAACTTGTCATTATGAGATCAACAATTTCAGAAAGAGTTTGAGCCAAAATGGCCTTACCCGCCTGTTGTATTTGTGAATTGTGTGGTACTGTATTGAGATCAATCACATTAGGATTCTCAAAATTAGAAATTTATGTACAATTACATAAAGCAAAAAAATTGAGGTTCATTATCCCCTAGCTTCACTTGTTGCCCCGGACTCTATCGTAAAAAGGACTTTATGGCTTATGAAATTTAATCATTGACTGTATAGATACATTAATTTATGCCTAAAACTACTCAAATAAAATATTAATAAAATTTGATTAAATGAGCTGGGATATCTCAAGGATTTATTATTTTCAAATTCAGATAAAGTTCTTTCATTTTTAGTACTAATTTATTGTATCAGTTTTTATTGAATAGAAGTTGACCTTTTTTTCCAGAGTGAAGGTCATTTCGCATCCGAAAAGTTGGGCTAAATTTGAATTTGATTTTAACCCCTCCTAGTAAACTTACTGAGTGCTAATTTATTACTGACTCTAAGATACAATGATAAAGAATACAAAAATTAGAAAAGAAGAAGAGATTAGGAACACCAGAAAATCATCTTACTGATATTAATATAAGATATTTACTTACATATATTGCAGTCACTACACACTTCCTCCTTCAACCAGTTTTTGGCTTAAGGTTATATATTGAAATAGATTTGGTTTTACCATTCCGCTCAATCATAAAACTTTTTATAAACCTCCGAACGACTTTATAAGGTCCACTAAAGAAAGGTTCCAAGGAAAACTTAATAGGAGGATTCAATACATATACTTGAGTAGCGCTTATTAATTTTTTGTAAGCAGAATTATAAATACTTTTCTTTTTCTTGCTTGTATTTATTTGTTTTGGAACGCTCTTGTCATGATGTAGTAGAGAACCAGACGATCAAATATCCTGTCCATAAACTATTCTTGCAGGGGAATAATTTTTACAAGATTTAGAGGTGGTTCTCAAATCCAATAATATATCTGTTACATCATCAACCCAACCACTATCTGTTTCCAATATATTGCATCGCATAGCCTCCTTAAAGGTTCAATGCTCACGTTCTATTAGACCTCTTCGGTCAGTTCTTATGATTTTAGGGTAGCCAAATCGACAAAACCCCAGAAATTCAATAACCTTTTTGCAAAAATTGACTTCTTAGTTTCCAAAGCCTTCAAAACAGTTCCAATCAGTTTAAGGTGTTCTTTTTCCGTCTGCAAATATAAGAGGATATCATCTACGTAAGCAAAGCATCCTTGAATGTTGCCCAACCCCTTATCTATTATTATTTGAAAAGAACTTGTGGCATTTTTTAGCCCAAAGGGCATTCTAGCATACTGGAAAAAACAACAAGGTGTTGCTATAACAGTTTTATCTTTGTCTTGTTCGAGCATGGGTGCTTGATGATAAACTTTCAGCAAATCTAATTTACTGAAGGAGCATAACCTCCCAATTTTTTCATTTAATGTCATGGTAGATGGCATTGGGTACTTGTCAGGTTTGGTGATATTATTAACCAATCTGTAGTCGCCAACAAGGGGCTATTCACCATCATAATTCATTTAGTCGGGATCACCATTTTAGTGTCCTTAGACACCTCAAAAAGAAACTCACTAGTAAACATGCTGAGTGCTAATTTATTTTTGACTCTAAGATACAATTATAAGGAATACAAAAATAGAAAAGAAGAACATATTAGAAACACCAGAAAATCCCCTTACTGATATTGATATAAGATACTTATATTTCAGTCACTACATGTCTATTTAATAGAATCTTTTCTACGAATACTAACATCCACAAATGTTTGATACAATAAGTTAATACTTAAAAATTAAGGAATATTATCTTGATTTGAATACAATTAATCCCTGAGATCTCCTAATCATTCCCAGCAAGCCAGTATTTCAATTAATTCCAAAAATATACTAGAAGTCATTGCTCTTGGTCTTCCGAAACTAACCAGGGATTCCTTCGACAGTGGGTATTGGATTTTGATGGGATCCGCATTGGCATCGCTTGCTCTTTTTGAGGGGATTTATATAATAAACCTATTTAAATAAGTAATTATATTATAGTGTTGATGATTTTTGGGGCTAAGCCCTCCCCTCCCCACAAATGATGAAAGCTTGCCACCCACCTGCTAATCATTAAATTGATCATATCTACCCAAAATAAGATAAGAAATTTATTAAATGATTCCTTAAGCAAAACAATTGGAGCATCAATAAATACAATATTAAATGGCATTGGAGATGATGTCATACAAAGTAGAAACTATGATGAAATATCAACTTTTGTCTGAGTTTATTTTCCTCCTGGACATTGAAAGTTGAATATAAATGAATTGTATCCAATAAATTATTATGAACCCTTCCCCAAGTTTTATATTTTGTGAAATTGTTAATATTGAGCGATTTACTTCCAATGTTAAATGCGGCTTCTATTAAAAGAGAATAATGCACACGTTAAATGTATTAAAATTAATTTTATTATATAATAGAGATGATTTCCGACCACCTATTTACATATGTACATTGTATACCTTCCCTTATGCTCAATCTGGAAGCTATCTGTGACATGAATTTATCAATCTAAAGTAGACATAAAGAATATTATAAATATCCGTTACGATTTTTCATCAAAGTTTGATACCCTTCAGCAGGGGTGTTGCTAGCTTTCATCATTTGGGGACCTATCCCCAAAAATTAAGGGCATTATATATAATTATATAAATAGGTTTAGTTTATATATGTATATATATATATGCTAGCAGAGATCACCCATGTTGAAGGGGTGAATAAAAGGGAATAGAAACAAAGAATGAAGTTACAGGAAAAAACATAGAGAAAGGAATGTATAAAGATACAAAGGGAGAAGAAAAGAGGGAAGAGACAGAGAGAAAGAAAGAGATATAGAAAGAAAGAAGGAAAATTAAGTTTAATTTTGGTCAAAAACAATGCTCATCTTATGCATTGCATACACCTACAATATTTTATTCATACGACTACATTATTATTTCTCATATCAAAAATATTTATATGATATATATCGGGATCACTATATATATTGTACTTTGTAAACACGTTTGATGTTATATGCATACACCTCGAATATTTCATTAATAAGACTAGAAAAAAATCAGTGAGAAAGTAAAAAACTGAAGCTTGACAGAGGCTGACAATTTAAAATTAAATCCCGACCAGGCCCAAGTGTTATGGACCAACTTTGTACAATTATCATGTTAGAAAAATTGAGCTTGACCCAAAAGTCAGGTTAGGTTGGGACTCACCTTTTTTTTTTAATTCACACCCATTATGGCACCCCCTTAATGAAGGATCCCCTTAATATTTGCCTATACTGACGGTCTTTATAGTAAATTAGGTTAATCTGAAAAAATATGCCTATTAAGCTATTTTTTAAAGGAGGGAGGTTTTTGAAAATAAATTGGAGGCTGTCTTGAATAAAATCTACATATGGAGACTTATTTCATATCAAAATGCAATCATCACATTCCTACAAATAAAATAAAATCCCAAAGGGAACACTTAAATTAAAGACTTAAAACAAACACCACTTCCAGACCAAAACATAAACTATAAATAAATAAACATAAATATGAACATACCACAATGAAAATAAGATCCTCTCTTAAAGTAAAAGTCAACACACATATTGTCATTTCACGAGAGTTCGCAATTACTGTTAAAATCACAAACTTCTATAAAAACATCGCCAAAACGACCAGCTGCAATAATTCTATCAACAAAAAATGAAATGTCTTTCTTGTTCCATTGTAGATCTCGACTAAAGCCCCATATATCTCTAATCATACATTCTAGGGTATCACACCTAGTTATAAGATGTACAGGAGATTCTGGTTAATCTCCACACAATCTGCATGAGTCCTCCTTCATCCTCTTTAGATGTTTCTTCAAGGGAATATGACCAGGTACAAAACTTAAACAATCTTAATTGATGTTCTTCTCTCTTGATATATTTTCCATCCCTCACAAAGACGATGAAAAAAGTACTTTGTTTGCCGACACCTTGAATCATTACGCCACTCGTTCAACCAGAGATAATTATTTTTCTTCTTATTTCAGTTTTTACAGTGATCAGTGGGACTTCCAATGTCAATTTTTGAGTCATTCTACATCCTATTTTAGCTAGTGCATCCACATATTTATTGCCCGTTTTATTGTTATGACCCTTTACCCATGACATGTTTACAGAACCTTTCAATCTGCTAATCTCAGCCAATATCCTTTCTTACTGTCTAAAAAGAAGGACAGCTATTAGGTTTATGAATAATTTTTCCTCAGGGTGCATCAAATTTATGCAGTATTTTATCTCAATCTTGTTGGAGAAAGGTTTGTCCTCCTTTTGTTCTTGACTGTTCTATTGTTTCTTGAACTATGTGATTGGAACATCATCAATAATTCTTAATCTAGTTGTCATTGTATGTCTTTTAATACTAAGTTGTAGAGGTTCTATTTTAAAATAATCTCCATTGCTTTTGTTGGTGGACAAGAAAAGTAAGAGGAGGAGGGCTGAAATTTAATTATCTGTAAACACCTATGATTTTTTTTTTTTCCCCAAAAAATTTACTATTTGAAACTTTTTTTTCAAAAAATTAAATATAAGAAATTTAATTTTGAACATTTTTTTGGGAAACAGCTGTAGAGTTTTTAATTTTTTCTTTTTTGTAAAAATCTATTGATTTTTGAAATATTTTTCAAAAAAATTTAATATTTCAAAATTTTTTCCAAAAATTTTGTTTTTCTGTGGAGAAATATAGATTTTTGAAAAAAAAAATCCAAAAATTTATATTTGAATTTCATTTTTTTTTTATTTTATTATTTAAAATATTTAATTTTTGAAATGTTTTCTGAATAGTTATAGGATTTAAAGTTTAAAAAAAAATTGAAAAAGTAAGCCTTCACCCAAAATATCATCCTGTGGACGTTTCTGTATGATTAGGGGGAAATATATTGATTCCATTATTAATCAATTTTTATCTACAACATATAAATAAGATTATTAGTCTAACGATGTAATAACATATTTAAAGTCATATAGTTAATAAAATAAGGCAATTGAGCGAACATATTTGAAAGACAGACCGTGGTTTGTAAGTCAAAGCAATGTATCTCAAACGAATAAGAGACTTGAAATGGTTTTTGTGGGTTGAGGCACTCGTATTTGGAGATAGTACAGTATCTTTGTTTCTATCTATTTCCATAGCTGACGTTTTTGTTATTAGGAGGGGGGCACTGGTTGGAATGACTTTATCATTCCTAATCATTCCCCCCTCCTTCAGTCTATTTTTTCTAATCACTCAAGTCTTTTTTTCCATTCGTTAGTCCTAAAAACCAATTAGTATGTCCTTCAGTCCTGGTAATCTTTTTATTTTCTTCACTTTTAGCTAGGATTGAATAAAGTAAAAACGAAGAAAACAATTAATGATAGTAAAACTTAAAACACTTGTGTTTAGGTATTTAACCTACACACCTAAAATGACGTAGTTAATAACTGCGTCATTTTAGCTGTTGTAGTTACCAAAAAGACCGATAAGGATCGGTCCTTTGACAGAAAAAATTTATCATGGTCGGATTGTAGTCTTTTTAGACTGACCAAACTCTACTCAACCTTAATAGACCAATAATTACTACTCCTGAAAAAATATTGGAATATCAGGCATCTGTGATTACACAGGGGTGTCTGCAAGATTTTATAGTTTTTTTTGTTGTTGGGGGGAACTTATTTTTTTGAATTTTTTTTTCCAAATTACACATCTGTTCAGAAAAAAAAATTCATATATTTAACTTTTGGAAAGAAATTTCAAAAAACTGTAGTTATTTACATAAAAAAAAAATTTATTGGAAAAAAAATTAAATTTTAATTTCTGTTTTATGCTTCCTCTCGAAGAACTGAAATTTCTCAAGAACAATAGGCAATAAACGCGTCTCTTAGTAATTATAAATCCTTTATAGCACAGAACATTACTGTATACGGGGCTGTTAATCTTTATGATAGATCTATACTTATAGCCGCTGCTACAAGGTATACTACACTCTCTTTGAAGAAACCAACGTCTTATGGGGTTACGTGGAATTATGCATCAGATTTAATAAAATACATAACGCACGCCCCACCAGTGGGACATGGCAATTTTTTGGTGGGGCATGCGCAGGACGTGTTTTTTTAGATTACTATACTAAACCACATAAATAAATAAACAGACAAAAACAATAATGTGAACTTTAGTTTTGATTATGATGTTTATAAGAGAAAAGTTCCGATGCCTAAAATAAATTTTGGTGCAGTTATTGGGCTATTAGATTTATCGACGTAATATTTGTTTAGTTGCTATATAATTTTACTCTGCAGTGACGTCATCACTACGATAACATAATACGGACAAAGTACAAAGTGTAAAACATTCCGGGAAACATCGTTATCAGAGTTTTTGTATTATATAGATATACCAATCCAACTCTGCAATTATGTAAATTCAATTATATCTATGAATAGCCTACTTTGTTAATTAATTAATAATTTTATTCCTTTCAGTAACAAACCCTATGCATAAAATGAGTAGTGCAAGTTGAAAAAAGTTTGTCAATATTCAGAAGAATATTTAAAATTTGGATTCATCCCTGCTGTACATGATGAACAGTCACCTTTCTGCCTCTTATGCCAACAATGTTTGACCAACGAACCAATGAAACCAAGTCGTCTTGAGTTGCATTTGAAGGTAAAACATAGTAGGTATGTAAATTCAGATTTAAATTACTTTAAGTCTTTAAAGGAGAAGTTTACAAAAAGATCGACAATAAAGTATCTGTTGTACTCTTGAAGTTAGTTATGAGATATCTTTACTCATTGCTAAATGTGGAAAAAATCATACTATAGGAGAGGATTTAATAAAACCATCAATATCAGTATTTCTCAAAACAGTCATGGAAAAAGATGAAAACGTTGTTAAAACCATGCCACTCAATAACAATGCTGTTATTAGAAGAATAGTTGAAATGGGCGAAGATATTGAAACAAAACTTGTCGAAAAGTTAAAATCTAGAAATTTCTCACTCAAATGGATAAATCTACCCTGAGATACAGTGAAGTTGTATTGTTACCATATACAAGATATATTGATAAAGGCGAATTTGCTGAAGAAATTATATTCTGGAAATCATTAGAAACCACCACTTCTGCTACTGATATATATGGTAAACCAACTAATTACTTATACGTCAATAATATACCTATGGAAAACATAATATCTTGCGCGGTAGATTGTGCTCCTGTTATGATGGGCAAGAAAAAAGATTGCCTTAAATTGATGTCCAGAAATGATTCTTGTACACTGTGATATTCATAGAGAGAACTTAGTGGCCAAAAATATTACTCCTCCTCTTAATGAGGTACTACGCTCAGTTATAAAATGTATTAATGCTATCAAAGCTAATGCAAAATGTGAGCGTCTATTCAAGCATTTTTGTGAAAATGAAAATGCAGACTATGTGAGACTTTTACTTCACACTGATGTAAGGTGGCTTTCAAAGGGAAATTGCTCAAAAAAAATTCATGGTTTTATATGATATTCTTAGTGTCTTTTTAAGTGACAAGCCTGAAATGAACCAGCTGCTAACCGTTGATGGTAAATCATTTGGGAGTTATTAGACAGATATTTTTGAGAAATTGAATATATTGAATAAACCACTTCAAGTATCAAATAGAATTCTTGTGGATGCAAAGACAAACATATTTTGATTTTGTTACATTTATTTAGGTATTTCAAGAAAACATTGCTCACCAACTTTTTGACCTGTTTCATGCCCTAAAAAAATGTAAGGTGACTTATAATGCTGTACTTCTCATTGTCGATCATTTTAAAATAATTGCCTCTGATTTTAAAGAACGATTTTCTGATTTAAAACACATTGAATTTCCAACATGGGTGATGCAGCCAATGCTAGTGAATATATCTGATGTTTCGATGTAGTACCGAGAAGAACTCTCGGATATGCAGAATGAAGAGTCAGTTAAAACTTTATTTAATATAAAAGGAGAGATGCCATGGCTTTGTGACAGACAGAAACCAAATACCCACATTCAACTAACTTTGCAAGAAAATTGTTGTTACCCTTTCCATCTTCATATTTAGCGGAATGTGGCTTTAGTGCTGTCAATGATTTGCTATTGAAAAAAATAAATCAACTGGATATTACTAAACGAGGAGACTTGAGAATGAAGTTGACTAAATTGGAGCCCGATATAAAATCTCTCTGTCGTAGATATGATGCACAAGGATCTCACTAACTTACATCTTTAGGTGGGCTCAGTTTTTATTTTTATTACTTCAATAATTAAAATGATCAAAGTATTACAGAATAAACTTCAGTGGAATATTTCTACTTCTGATTTCAGTTCTTTATTATATGTTTGGAATCTTTATTTATTTAACTGTTCCATCGTTTTATATTTTTCTCTTCATGTTCGTTGGAATTTTCTTTAAGTTAATGGTTTTTTAAGCATTCTTACCATGAATAACAGTTAATTTTTAAACACCGTACATCCGGAGCATCAACATTTCAGAAATGCATTGGTGGGGCATGGGTAAAATTGGTTGGGAACTACTGCTTTAGAGGGTGTTTTATGTATTATTTTATGTTTTTATGTGGTATTATTGAAGTTTCGATTGCCTTTGTTTTTATTATTTTCAATGAGCATTTTACTTAATTTTTGTTATGAATAATAAGGTTATATTTAAGAATATTAATTTTAAACTATAATTTTTAAATATGTTTTTTTACATGAACACAAATATTCTTGAAATAAAAACCTTGCTGGTGAGAAAAAAAAAAAACTTCAAATATTAAATTTTTTGGATATTTTTCAATAACCAAAACTATTTACAACAAATTATATGTTTTGGAAAAAAAATTCAAAAACCACAGCTATTAACAAAAAAAAACTTGTTTTGGCAAACATTTTCAAAATTAAATTTATAATAAAATTTTCTAGTAAAAATCAATAATTCCTTCTTTTTTCTTTTCTTTTTTGGTGGGGGGGGATTAACCCCCAGCCCTGCTTCTACTACAGACGCCCATTTTATTTCCCTGATATACTACTGCCTTAGTATGCCTTACTACCAATCAAAATCCTTTTGTCGTTTCTATGTATTTATATCTATTTCAATTTGGAGATAAGTCCAGTAGCAGAGTGGCAGGAGGCGGGATCCATGCCCTACAGCAATAAATATTTAATAGGTTGGTAAAAGTTATGAGGGCGCGAAATTAGAACAAGAATCAGGAAAATTTAAATTCTAGAAATCTTATCAAAAAATAATTTTCTAAAAAAGGCCTCCTCGAAAGGTCTTATTAAAAAAGTAATTTCAGAAAAATGGAAATGATTACATTAAAAAAGATAGATTTTTTCTAAAAAGGCAAATATATATTATTATTATCTAAAGGAGATTTGAAATTTTTTATAAATAATGGTGGGTTCAATGAAGTACTTACACAATCATTTCGCACGGATATCTTCTCCTCTTTCAATAATACTATCATTCAGTCCATCTTTATTGCATGCAATAGCTCCTTCTATTTTTTGAGAACCGTTTGATAAAACCTTTCTTTTTTTTAATAATTTCATTTATTTTCTTTTGATTTCTCCTTTTACAAGCATGGAAAAAGGAAAACGCAAGAAAATTGGAAGAAAAAAGGAGGTGCGGATGATGTTGGAACCTTTTTAATGATCTAATTTTAAAAAAAAGACATATGTAAATATGTAGTGAAGGGGCAATAAAATTTACACATGGAGGCCATGTTGAAATTGTGCCACTCTGCCACTGCTCATCCCCTTTTCACACCTTCTTTTCTACTATTAATTTCTTCTCTTCATCCATTTTATATGTACCTTTCAAACTTATTTACCAGTATATCGAGACAATGTCGAAATATTAGTTTGTATAACCATTTGCTATTCATTTATATACATATGTTACCGACATAGTATGAAAATCCGAAGTATAATGCCGGGTTCACATGTCGGCAAACAACAATAATACATGTAAGTTACAGACTGTAAATAACAATACAAAGTCAACATAGTGTATAGGTATTTGTGCTTTGTACGCGTTAACATATTTTGTGTAATCAGCAACATATTTCGATTACATACTCATCAAGGTGGCATGAACTGAAGACTTTGAATTAGATCAAGGAGGGAATACTTTCAAATATAATAATAATTGTCCCAGACCTTGAGATATAAACAGAGCATTCGTCCGCTCAAGAAATCTTGAGCGTGCTCCCGCTGGGTTACTAATTTTGTGCGCATTCTACCGCCCCTTTTGATTTTTTAAAGAATAAGAGCGCTCCTGCTCTATTAGAAATGAGCAGCGCTCACTTTTTTTGCTCGTGTAGTAGTTTTTTAATTTGACAACTTTTTATGATTGCAATTAATTTTCAGAATTGTATATATTCGTATACGAGTATAATTTATTCCAAAAAATAAAGACAAATAAAGAACCAGAATAAATAAAACTTTAAGATCTAGAATTACATTTAAAATTAAAAAATCAATAATATTATTTAATTCATTGATAAAAGTTTTTACTTTATTTGTCGAAGTTTCTTTTAAACTCTTGCATCTATCCTTAAATAATTCGCCACCTGTAGAAAATACTATCTGAATGGTAGCTGATGACAGCCGTGTATAAATCAAAAGGTAACCTTTGTCCTCGATTAGATTTTTTTTTAAATTCTGCCAAATATTCAAATATTTTTGAACAACAATTATTTAATTAATAAAATTCAGATTACCACATGCAAATAAGATAGTATTAAGAGCTAATGGTTTGTACAGTGTGTTTTTAGGCAAGTTCAAGTGTTCCGTACGATTTGTGAAAAATAAATTTTTTGATGTTATCTCTTAAGATGCAGAAACAGAAAAAGTAATACAAACTTTCATAAATGAGGAAAAATTCGAACAATTTGATCGCTCTTTTAATATGGCGAGCGTACTGCCGCTCGTTATTCAAAACAATGAGGGTGCTCCCGCTCTCCTTCAATAATATTGAGCGGCGCTCACTCATGCTTTGTATCTAAATATATTCGAAGATGCAAGAAGAGGGTTTTACCGCACAAATTGAAGTTTGAATATAGCCAACCTAGGTAATTTGTCCTTTAATCTGCTTTATATCTTTATAAGTTATATCTTATAAGGACACCTTTCGATGACATCATAATAACGAAGTAATATTTGATGAGTTTTAAAACGATGAGTATCATTGTGATAGTAGCGTACATTTTCCATCAATAGAAATTAAGCATCAATTATAAATAAAGGTTTCTTTTGCTTGATGAATCAGAAAAATAAGACAAAGAAAATAATATCTATTTTTGAAGTTTATTATTTCAAATGCCTAATTCATACTAAAGTTTTCTAATCTCATCTTGTCAACATTTAATACTTTGCCTAAACAGTTACTGGTTTACACGTATATATAATATCTAGGTATTACTTAGAATACTTAGAAAAAGTATTAAAAAACTTCATTTATTATATAGATTGCATGGCAGCATCAGGCATTATATACATTACCTAGGTATTCTATATAATGCCTAATTATACACATTGCCGGTCACATATATATATATACCTATATGTACATTTTACAAGAGTAATCAGGGGCGTCTGCAGGATTATATTTTGGAGGGGGTGCTACAGGCCCTCCCCTCTGCAGATACCCCTGTATAGCGTTGTGTTTGTTCTTATTTATTTGTCCAATCCAGTTTTAGGGCCAGTCCTATCAGTCCTAAAGACCTTTCCGTCATTTGGACTGTCATTACGAGAACTGATTTAAAAAAAAGAAACTAAATGGAGTGACGTCATCAAGAACTGAACTTTATCAGTTTTATAACTTATATGCAGGACTGAACTTTACCTTACCTCACATAGGGCATGAGCAAACTAAAAAATATATACTATTCGCCAGGTGGTGTGACAGACCGTAGCTTGTTGCTTAAACTAATTGTTTAAAAAATGGTACATGCTGAAAAGAATTTTCTCAGCGTCTTCTATGAGTAACATTTAGGGAGTCGTATAATTTTACCGCACTCTCTGTCGCTTTGTTTACAAGCAAATATAAATAAACAAAGCTCAAGCTCTATCATAGTCTCTCCCATAAAAATTTAAGTCTAAATTTTTAAAAAAATGTTATTCGTCAAATTTAGCATTTATAAAAAACATTTGTCAAAAGGGCCCAACACCCCCTCTCAAAAAAATTATTGCGAACGTCCCAGATATGTATCATTGAAAATTAATTCTGAGAATGTAGAAATGATGTATACTTCAAATTATTTAATTTTAAGTATGACATAAAGAAAATTTCATTCTTCTACTCAAAGAGAGTAGAAGAATGAAATTTCATCTTGATCGAAGTTTAAAAAAAAAGGCTAAAAATAATATAATAAATCAAATGGGATTAAAATCAAACGTCATTCTTTATTTTTAATAATACCTTTTTGACAGACATTTTTCTTACCTATAAAGAATATAAATAAATTTATTTAAAAAAATCATAGTACTATTGAGCAAAAAGTGGAAATAACCGAAGGAAATTTGATGATCCGTGTATATTTCTTTTATGTTATCAGAAAAGGAAACACCATATAAAAAGAAATCTATTATTTTTCCAATAGATGGCTTTAGTAATGTGTATTTCGCGTTGTCTAAGTGTGATTGGTATACTATAGATGGTGTTGGAAAGATAAACTTGTGTAGTAAGTAATTTTTGTGACAATTTTGTGATTCTTTGAGGTCAAAGCAAAGATGAACACGAGCAAAGAGAAAATACGACATATTTTACAGTTTTTCTTAGGTAAAGGCGAAAAAGAAAGCAAATTGCTCCTGAAAATGTGTATAGTATTTATGGTCTTAATAAAGTAACAGCTAATCACGTGCAATTTTGGTTTCTTCAATTCCATTCTAAAAAATTTGATGTCAAAGATGCAGCTAGCTCTGGAAGGCTATGCGTCAAAAATGCAGATAAAGTAATGGATATCGTAGAGTCCGACTGTCAAGTAAGTACTGTTTTGATTACCTAGAAAACCCAAATCTATTTAAAATAATGGATTTTTTAATAATACATACACTTATTATAATACAAATTTCGTCTATTCATATTTTATATATGTATGTTAGGAAAAAGTTTATCAAAAAGGGTCTAATGCAAAACAACTAGTTTTAATCTCTGCATTACCTGATGACATCTTTTCCACATTAGCAATCACCATAGTACGAAAAAAGTTATAAAACAAACAATCCTACTAAAGACCCTTAAAATATGCGGGAGATGGAAAAAAATCTGAAAAATACTTACTTTTCATTATCTCTTTCACCCTTTCCTCTTAAGAGAGTAAGAAAGGAAGCCCAAAATAAAACAACGTTCATGACAAAAATAGGTGTTTAAGTAAGAGGGTAAGTAGGGTAATGCTATGAGCTTTCTTCAAAATATATGTTTTGAATGATCCTATGAAAAACCAAAGAACATTGGAATGGATTCGAAGAAATCTCCCCTACGGAGAAACGGGGGCAATACAATACTGATAACACTGTCCAACTGCAAAAATGGTATAAAAACAGTATATGCTTTATTCAATAGAGTTTGATCCCCTAATTTCAAGTATGGCCCTATTTTTCCACTCATAGCCTCGTGTCCTTTAGAAAAAGGCAAAACATTTTTTGTTATTTTGGATATTTTTAAAGTTCAAAGCTGTTTTAAGCCCACGGTGTTGAAGATAGGAATAAATTATACTTTTAACTCTAGTTAAAAGTATGATGCAGAAATTTTAAGAATGGCTTTAAAAACTTTTAACATTCGGCAGGCAGCTAATATCAAAAAGAGTCTTAATTTATTAATACCATATGTTTCGCTCACGCCTTTTCCTTTTCCTCCTTTTGTCATTACAAACAGTTCAACTCTATTGATAACGGTTGGTCAATCACAGTAAAGGTCAGTTTTAGGGCGGCAATTGCCCCAGGCCCTACAGGACCGTTACTAATATATACATATATTTCTTTTTTTTTGACAAATCTTTGACAATTTTGGCATAATGTTTTCTTTTTAACAAATTTGACAACAATTAGCTACAACTAAAAAGGTGTGTTTACCAACTAAATCCCTCTGGTCATGGGTTTGAGGCCCCACTATTATAATTTTGTATTTTTTTTTTTAATAGAAATAAATTATATTCTCAGAGGACACCATTTATTTTAAAAAAGACCATAAGAAGATCTGCCCTTTCCTATAAAAACGACCAGTGAAAATTTCAGAAAAAAAACCCGATTTGATTTTTATTTCCTTTAAAAAAAGGGTCATTTGAATGGAACAAACAATCATCTACTAAGGATTTTATATTAATAACTATGTTAATAAATTGGTTTGAAGTTCATTTATCAGAAAGTTTTTACTAATGAGAGTCACCACGTGGCTTTTATAAAAATCAAGTATATTTTGAATGTTTCTAGCATATTTAATAGTATTGTAGACAAAACATTTTATTAATATTATATGGGCGCTTAACATTACACTCCTTCCCGTTATGGGTTCTTCAAAAGTAATACATTTTAGAGTGGTCTAGAAGGTCTCATTTTCACTAACATAATAATAGCAAAGTACCTCAGTTTATCAAATAAATTAGTATTTTTCACAAGGTGTTGCTTTTCCTACGACATCATTCATTTATTTATACTGAAGACAATAACAACTAACAAGGGTTTATCAAGAGTATTTTCTTCAGAAATATTTATACAGTAAAGTTGAGTTAATTAAATTATTTTTCTTTTTATTTAGAAACTAATTATGTCAGATGTTTGTTTTTTGCCTAAAATAATTTATTTATATTCTACAATACAAACAGTGTAAATAATGAATACACATCTAGATAAAAGTATAATTAAAAAGCAACAGGACTATTACGTTTAAAAAAACATAAATGAACAATGTCAGATGTTAAGATTAATCTATCGGAGTCTTCTGGTAATGGTTTAGTCTGTATGCTCTGCAACCTGTCCTTTAAGGGGAGCAGACGAGCTTTTTGATCGCGCTAAGTCTCATTTTGAATGCAACGAAACATTCTCAAAAGATTTATCAATCCCTTCCGATCATTTCCCCTGCAAAGATTGTAAGGCTTTACTGCCGACTGTCGGATACGTGGTTGAACATTCTTGTTTTCATGTTTTGGAGGAGTTCGATTCCTATGAGGAAGTCCAAATTGAAGACTAAAACTTTAATGTTGAGGAAGGAATTCTATCGGTACCCTCGTTTCCTTCGAAATCGTCCTTTGTATAACCAAAAAGAAGTGTGGGAAGTCTTCCACCAGCTAAGAAAAAAATACATTCATATCAAGTCAATGAACCTTTTGATTATATTGAAGCAAAGGAACCGGCTGTCTCCTTGTCGGAGGATACCCCTTGTTTTATAAGAAAATAAATTTTCTCAGATGAAAATAAACATCGGCTGGGTTTGGCATTTCTTTTTCGAATGGGTGGTTCGAGTTAGGATAATGTTTTCCAGAAGAAATAAAATTACGCATCGATATGCCTAATGGTATAACTTTTGCTGAAATTATGAGCGAATTTGCGTGTAACATCTTTAAATAATACAATTGTATACCTACGGAGATGAAATCAGGAGAGCTGAAGGCATCTTTTCAGACTCGTTTTGCAGAGTGAGCAGTTTCAATGAAATTCAAAATATAATTTATATTATTAAGACCCCAATTTCTTTGTATCTCCTGAGATAAGTGAAGTATGACCTCAGTGTTTCATTAAAGTGATTCACTGGCTTTAATTGTCTACCAATATATCTTTTGGATCTTGGTTTTCCTATGGAATTTGATGAGTTGTGTACACGAAACCCCTTTTACAGACTTTATCCACCTTCAGAGATACCCAATCAAATTATTTCATGAAGGATTTAAAGATCGAGCATTGAAGAAAAAAAAAACTCAATTTGTCCTACTCAAGAACTTCCTGGTAAATTTTAGAATGGAACTCTTACATAACATGGAGATGGGAATGTTCCAGTAGGTATCATATGACAGTGGATAGTTAAGTCATAAAGTACTTGTACGGGTCAGTTGACTAGCAGAGTTTCTCTCTAAAATTACTGTTGATATGGTCACAAAGCTCATTTGCTCCATTGAAGGACAAGTTGCAGAGCTGTCAATG
The DNA here is from genome assembly GCF_016086655.4 of Lepeophtheirus salmonis. NCBI lineage: Eukaryota > Metazoa > Arthropoda > Copepoda > Siphonostomatoida > Caligidae > Lepeophtheirus > Lepeophtheirus salmonis. The sequence continues at coordinate 21,221,908 of NC_052139.2, forward strand.
CAGACCAAACATACACCTATCATCCCACATGATTTATCACTAACATAATTTAACTATAGTCAGAGTTGGGCAAAGTTAATGTAATTTAAACTTAACTTAATTAACTTTTAACTTAACTAGTTTATTATTTAAACAGCATTATTTTAACTATAAATGAACTAATTAATTTATATTTATCAAAATTAACTTTTAACTGAATTAGTTAATTTTTTAAACTGCATTAGTTTAACTTTAACTTGACTTGATTAAGTTAAAGTTTAAGTAAAAATCCGCAGACATGTCATTGAACGTGTTTTATTCTATATTAGCCTCTTCCGGTAGTCATCATATGAAGCAAACTTCCCTTGCATTACTCTTTCGCAGAAGATGTTGGGAATTTGATTCTGGATTTTTTCTTGATCGTTCATTTGGAAGTGGAGAAAATCCTAGCCAGACAGACAGACCGACAAAATAATCTTTATTATGTAGCCTTGATAAATTTCTCAATTGACTTGAACTTAAATAGTTATTTTTTAGTATTAAAATTAACTGAACCAAGGTTCGGTAAGTTAATTTAACTTAAATGTGATAACTTATCAATTATCACGGATATATTTCATATGGGGCATCATAACGGTTGATGAGTGCATATTATTTTTGTACGAGAGGCAGGAGGGGAGGGATGAAAATTGTATCTTCGGACACTCATTTATACAATTCCACACACACCCCTGTGCATAAAAAGAAAAGAAAAATATGGCGCCATTTTCCTTGATAAATTCCAAACAGTATGACTGAAGACGTGTCAGGGCGACATGTATTGTGTTTTTCTTTTTTTCAACAGAAAATATAAAGGAGCACACACCATAGTCGGTTGGTTTGTAGCCAGGTAACAACGTCAAACAACAACAAAATGGGTTCGTCACAAATTTTAAGGAGAATTTAAATGCTAGGCCTTTCAACACATGTGGTGAAAAAACAACTGAACCCTTTTTGTAGTAAATAAATAGACTATCATTCTTTTTTCTATATTTATGATTCCTCTCTCTCTCTCTGTCGTTTGGTTGTTTTGTAAGGTCAACTATGACAAATCCATTCAGACTGAAGCACATCTTTTCAAACTAGAGCCAACATAATTTTTAGAATGATTATATCCTTATAAATATAGGAGAAATGTTCTTCTCTTTTTCCCAAAAAAAAGAAAATAAAGAAATGAGATACTGTTAGGTCATTGTATAATCTATTCTCCACCAATTAAGATTGATAGTTACGAATGCGAATACTTATTGTCGTATTAAAGTCCCCTTAATCCACCACATTGATGATTGCTTCCTAAATATGATAATTGCTCCTTGTAAATAAAGATGACAAGCTACTAAGTTTATAATTTAATTATTTTTGTAATTTGTAGAGTAAGAAAAAAATCTTTTGGAATAGCCACCGATCTATATAATAGGTCGGTTGGAATATCAAATATCCTTAGCAATTATAATAATAATGATTTGAGTTCCAAGGGGAAAAGAAGAGAGAGGGGAGAAAAAAAAAGAGAGAGATGATCCGCAATGTATAGAGTCTCTCATCTTCAATATAGATCAAATAATATCATTCGAATATATATCTATTTTGGATACTTGATTTGAAAATTACATAATAATACGAAGTGAACGGTACTAGTTTTTTTGAAATATATTGTAATTTTGCGAGGATTTTTGTATGTCAGAAACATCTAAATAAAGTAGAAATAGGGGTCTTGAAAGAAAACGAAGAAGTAAGCAGTTTACTTTCTCCGTGAGTTGATTTTTGCGTGTATGTATGTTGGTCACTTATTAGTTATTATCTGTAGAGTCCCATAGTGCGTAGATTAAAAATTAGGAAGAGAGAAGGAGAAGGAAGAAAAGGAATAATGATATTTGAAGCACTCACTGAGCAGCATTTCATACATTATTATTTTGTAAGACACGTACTGTAGTACTACAAGGACTATACAGCAGCTAGGGAGAATAGAGAGAGAAAAGGGAAAAGAAATGATGCTATCATCGGTGAATGGCGTCGTTTTTCTCGGTTTCTTAGCAGCATGGTGTTACGTGGTTGCTAGCGCCCTCTGCTGATAGTTACGAAGGAAAAGAAGAAGCAGCGGTGTTTGGTTGCCTGAGCTGCGGGCTAGCTCTTTCTTCTTCTCTTCTCTTTCCAACGTTTTTTTTCTCTTTCTTTCTCTCTCCTTCCCTTGCTAGTTAAGCATGAATTTAATAATTTTTCCCACTCCTGTTCGAGAGTAGCGACGACAACTTCGTAGACAGGCACAACAACGACGACGACAACTACTGTTGTAGGGATAATATTCAATAAATATATTCCTGGTTGCAGATATTTGATCCTGAATTCACACATCGAGGAAAATGGGTCGAAAGCGAAAGGTGGAAGAGGAAGAGGAGAAGGTTCTGAAGCGGGAGAAAGAGGAAGAAGAGGTTGATGTGGCTAAGGGTAAAGGAGGCTCGAGCAAGAAGAAGAAGAAGAGTAAGGACAAGGAAGGTAAGTGTGGACTATTTCTGTACTCTGAGGGGGATTCCTATTGATAATGTTGGTTTTGCATTGTAGCCGTGGTGGAAGAGCCGCCCTCACCACCCAAAAAGAGCAAAACTCCCCGAAAAAGCTCTTGCAAAGTTCTCAAGACTGAAATGAATGAGGAATCCGAAGCGACTCAAGTAGCCAAGAAGGGTGTTTCACCCACAAAGCCAACCAAACTCAAGTCTCTTCCTATTCCCAAAGAAGAAGAGGAGAATGAGGGGGAAGAAGAGGGGAATGATGGGAATGAGGAGGAAGAAGAGGAAGTGGTGGTCCCTCCTGACGTGGACCCAGAAAATCTACCTCCAGTAGATGTTCTCTATAAACTCCTGGAACGCATGGAATCCCATCTTCCCAAGGAAGATAAAGTCAAATATGACTCTCAAGTTCGTAAACTGGACTGGGAAAAGATTGCTTTTGAGGGCTTATCTGCCTCGCAGTGTCAAATGACTTGGATGTATATTCAGGAAAGGATACGGAGATTCAGAGTTCTAAGTGAAATGATCCCGGACGCTCGGGAATGGATTCAACATCCATGGACCAATTTCTACAAGTCTCGTACTTTTAATCGTCACCCGGATATGCCCAAAAAACCACTAAGTGTATACATGTTCTATTACTCTCAACAAATGAATAAAATTCTTAAAAAAAATTCCGAGCTTTCCATGCCTGAAGTTGCCAAAATATGCTCTGAGCAATATGCGCAGCTCTCTGAGGAAAAGAAATTGAAATACAGGGAAAAGTGCGACGAAATGAAGTTAGAGTATAATAAGAAATTGGAGGATTTCTATAAATTTCATCCTGAGATGGCTCCGTCAGCTAAGGGTAAGAAGGCAAAACCACCACAGCCTATACATTCTGAACAAGTGAACATTCAACACCCTCAACAGACGCAACCTCAATCCACTTATGTTATGACTTCTCAACCTGTTCTTACAATCCCTACTGCGCCCATGACTTCTACACCTAATAACATCGTTTATGATCCGAAATACTTGCCAAAATATGATAGACCCATTTATCCTGGTGCTCCTGAAAGACCCTTCAAACCATTTGATTTATTCTTTAAAAAAGAACTAGAGACCTGTGGCTCTGATCCATCATTTGATCGACAAGTTTTTGCCCAAAAGTGCCGGAAAGAATGGAAGGAAATGAAATGTAAGAAAAAAGCAAAATGGATTAAAACTGCCTTTGAAAACTACAGGAAATATGAAGCAGAGTTAAGGGAATTCATGGAACAAAACCCAGGATATGTTCCGCCTACAACTACTCACAAAAACTTTCTCACAATAGAAGATCAAAAAATTCTTGATAGATCCATGGGCCGCCCGGAAAAACCCTCATCAAGTGCTTATTCTCTCTTTTCTAAAGAAATGTTAAACAACAATGACATTAAGAAATATCCCTCCAAAGAAAGGATGGCACACATATCTGAACTCTGGAAAACACTCCCTGAAACAAAGAAAGAGAGGTAGACTATCTTACATTATCTAGTCATTACTTTACTCCGTATTTTGTTTTTCTAATTTTCCTTTATAGCTATCAATCTGAAGTTAATGAAGCCATGGGAATTTATCGCCAAATGTACGAGGATTGGTTCAATGGACTAAATGATGACGAAAGAAAGGCCGAGTCGGATCGCAATAACTCCAAATCAATAGAAAGGCAGCAATAAAGGAGAAAAACAATCCTCCCCAAGTCATACAGATTCAAGCTCCAAATCAATACATAACGCTACAAACTCAGCCTCAAATGACTAATGTGGCTCTTCCAACAGCTCCTGTTATGCATGCTGCAAATGCGCCCCAAACTCCTCTTATCATGGTTCCAAAACAAGTTGATATGTTCGATGTAATTAAAGACGATATTCTTAAAAGGGAGCCTATTGAACCTGCCAAGTCCAGGAAGCAGTTGTTTATTGCTGAATGGCTTCTATCTCATAAGAAGAAGCGTGTTTCTGATGCTAAAAAAGTGTGGAGATCTATGGGTAAGAAAGAAAAGCGGAAAGCGCAAGCGAAACTCGATCCTCAAAGACAAAAATATATAGATGATTACACGGTTTTTGTTCGAGGATTAAGCAAGCAAGAGTTGGAAATCTATACAGAACTCAAACAGAAGCGGGATGAAGAAGAAGAAGCTAGACTAGATTCAGACGAGTCAGATTCTAGTGATTCAGAATTGAGTAGTGAATCGGATTAAATCCTGTATTTTATATATTGTATATATCTTATACATGATCTTTCTTTTTAGAGCTTATAGAAGTAAAACTAATTTCATTATTGGTTTATTATTAATAATCAAAGGATATCTCTCATAGTCCCTTTTTATAATTGATATATCTTAAAATGTATTTGCTCGGGAAATGAGTAAGCAATATGCCATAATCAAGGTTTTTTGTTGGGGCCTGATTGAAGTGACTATGGATGACTCATCATTAATAGGCTGATAAATATTACATCTGACCCTCTGTGTTACGACACTGCTACTCATTTAAAAAAAAATATACCGTTGTACGCTATCCTATTAACACTTTGAACCTACACTAACACATATTATTATTCAATTAGGGACGACTAAGTCAATATTTTTTATGAAAATACAAAAAATTGTTGGTATGTTTTATCAGTACCAATCTGCTCTTTGATATCTATATATAATAAATATTTATGTAACGTATATTTTATTTCCTTCCATTGATCCATATTTATATCAATTATTGTATAAATTGTAAATAACTTTCCTTAAAGTCGAATATAGAAATTGAGACTCTCATATATAATTATGAAAAGTAAATCTTGAGGTCTTATAAATTCACTCATGGGCTTCGTTCAATATTTTTTGCAGTAAGATAATAAAAACAGATAAGAGCCTTTGTCTCCTGCTGTGATAAGTATGTATTCATGTATATTTACCCCACTGAACGCTGCTGTTAATTTCCTAATAGCTTGAACATTTTCCTAATATATTAAATTATTATAGTGACTTGGACCATTTCCTTCTTTGTAATTGGCAAATTTATTATTAATTGACCTTATAGCTTCTTATTAAATCACGTATATTTTATTAAAGATTCGTCAAATAAGGATAAAAAATTGATATTATTACAGGTATACTAATGCATCATAATTTGCCTTTTGTATGTATCGGAATCGGCTATATAATACTGATTCCACCGATACCTTCGCATAATAATTTACATGTATAATATGACTTATTTGAGCTCATTTTTGGAGACAAAATTACAGTTACAAATCAATAAAATGGTTCACTGTAAAATGATAGTGGGTAATATCATTGTAAGCAATACTATTGTGAGTAAATTCATCGCAAGTCAATATTATTGTGAGCAATTTCGATGCAATGTATTATTAATATTATATTCGGACGATAAAACTATTGAATGATGAAGGGTTGAACCCTTCTAACATCCTGTAATACACCCTGGTCCACAGATTGTGTAGAGAATTGCTGGGCCCAAGGCAGTTTAAACTCCCACGCCGCCGCGTTTTTGACCACTAAGGTAACCTTCTAATATGCTATAATATACCACGGGTTGTCCAGGGCCAAATCCACTTGATAATCTTCATACTTAACGTTTTAATAAGAAACAAAAGATAACTATGTAAACTCTTGGTAGTTCTACATAGAAACATTGATAAATGGAATTAAAAAAACATTCAGGGGTGTTATATATTATGTATATATATACTTTTTTTTTAATTTTTCACCCCATAAACGAATTACCTTTTAAGTACAAAAGAAGTCATAATTTTTTTTTACAATATCCTTTTTTATATATAAATATATATAAATCCTTTAATTTATTTCGGGGGAACTAAATTTTTTTTTAAATTTCTCTTTTTTTTAGGGGGGTTAAACTTCCTTGGAGCCCAGTACTTCACCTTTACAACTTCAGGGCCGGGCATATTTTGGGATATTAGAAGGGTTCTATCCTGGCATATTTTTTCATCATTCAATAGTTTTAATTTCCGAATAAAATGTAAATTGCTGACGAAAATATTGTCTTTCGATGAAATTACTCTTAATCATATTTCTTACAATGATGTTGCTTCACGATAATATTACCCACAATCATTTTACCTCACGCCCATTTAGACAAATTCATAAAAAGAAAAGAATGTGCGAGGGGAGAGTACATAGAAAGATTATTCAAGTTTCCAGGTTTGTACATGAAATAATCAGATTTTTAGTGCACCATACATTTGAACTGTACCATGAATTGTTCAAAAAATGCTGTAACGGTAGGAGTTGGGCTTAGTTTTGAAACCATTAACCCATTTCTCCCCGATGTACTTATAGGAATATAAAAAAGTACATTTTTTAATTGGCTACTGTTTTTCTCCTTAATCATTTACAATAATATACACATTTACACATAATATTTTGTACTTTCATTAGATTAATTATTTTTTGCAGTCTATTTCTGTAGTTTTTGAACAGTGACTACATAATTTTCGTTATTGTTCATAATGTCAAATGATATTGATAAATCATTGTTGGTCTACAAATCTCGGATAGTATATGTGCTTTATATTTATAAAGTTAGTTTCACTACTATGTGCAATAACTGATCTACACTTTATGTCCATATGAACGATTTTTCTCTCTGAAAAAATATGTAAAATTTTTTAATTCTTCAAAGTACGTGTGGGCAGTCATAATAAGAAATTCACTTTAGTATTCTTTTTTTTAAAAACTTTTTTGGACCTAATGGATTTATAAAGGCTGTTTAGGACTATGAGAAGGAACAAATTTGAAGTTCTAGACTTACCCAATAAATCAGCACGGTCCATAATGAAAAAAAGGATATATGAAAACTATTTAATAGACCAAGATTTAGCTGCAACCAGGACTCTACGCGTGTATTTGTTGGCTCAAACTTTTTAGGCCCTCACCCATTTGGATCTCTGAACCGACATACTCAAAGCCAAAAGAGAAAATCGAGTATTCCATACCCAAATTTTCATAATGAATTATTCAAGTTATATGGGAGGAGTAGAATTTTTTGACAATGATGTGGCCAACTATAGAATATCAATAAGAACAAAAAAAAAATCTTTGTAATGGGCATTATACAATTGGTTCCCAAGTATAATAAGAGATCAAGCTTGGAGACTCCTTAAAAAGTTGTTTCCCGTTCTTCGCCTTAAGCATGAATTGAGACAATAGACAAGTGTTACTCCCTTTATTTTCACTGATATAAAATAACAATAATGCGTACATTCTGATTACATCATTTTCACTTCTGAGACATATGTAATACCAGTAAATACATTGATTAATTGAGTGTTTTGTACGAGCAGAGGTTACTTTAATTGTTCTGTGGTTTTTGAGGCTATTCCATTTCTTGAGGGTCTATAGGCGTATCTAACCTTAAGAATTGTGTTCCATCTGTCGAGGGTTGGTGTACACTTTTTGATGTAAATGGCCTACGATTATCAAGAAGGATTTCTCTTGGTAGTCCAATTTGACTGAATATTTCTTCCAACATAGTCGTTCATCCACAAAGCAGAGCATATACATATAGAGGTCTAGTTACAGGCACTATTGGTAAATGTACGACAGTAGCCCCCCCCAACGTTTAGTGTGTATCAACAAGACAGATAAGTAAATAAATCTTCAAAAAATTAAACATTTCAACGAATATTAATTAGAAAGTTGGTTATAATAAACTTTAAGCCCCTTAAAAGACACTTTAATATCGCTTCCATATTTTAATGGCTTGATTAAAAATTTGTCACTTCAACAAAGAAGACTTAGTTCATTGACTTTTCAGTTTCCTTAATCCAAAATGAAAATGGGCGGGTGACTTATTGTGCTGCGATAAATTTTTCAACAATTAGAAAGCCAACGCCCCAAAAAAAGGACCGATACCTAATGCAATCCCCACTATGTTTGATTTACCTAATCCTCCCCCAAAGTAACTCGATAACCTCGTCTTTTTCTACGTTGTATTCAAGATAAGAGCCCGATTCGTCTTACTTTACTTGAAAAACATTCAGCAGGTATGATTATGAAATATACTAATAATAAGATATAAGGCTTTGAAAAACATTTTTTGCAGATAATATTTTCATGGATATCTCTACAGTCTCTGCACCCGGTAAATCCGAAGAACTTTATCTATTGCTAAAACTCAAACAGCATATTTATCTCAAAAATGGGGCGATAAAAAGAGTGCAACAAGAAAAAAAGGCAAAACTCACATCTCTGACAAATGCGAAACACATAATCTCTACAATGCAGCCATACCTTTCTAAACTGCAACATTTTCTTATATCTATTCAGGTCCGTGATGCAGTCGGATAAGTTCAAGACTTTTACTTTCAGTGCCTACTACAAAAGTTCATCGTGCTACAGATTTCTCTCAGCAAAGTTCAAACTACCCAATGTTTCATCAATACAGACTGAATTTCAAAGTTTCTTGAGATTGGGGGTACTGTCCTAACTTGCTAAGACCATCAGCATTGAGATGTAACACTTTGGACGAAAAGGATCGAGTGTGCAATTTAATTGTAGATGAGATAACATGGTGCAAATCTGTAGATTTTTACCCCATCCTTGATGGGCTGCAGAGAATCAAGCATTAAAATATTTTGCTGAATATTGTTTATGAACTCTCAACAAGTTGCATGTTGTTATTTATGAGACATACAGTTACCTAGACTCAAAGCTAACTGTGTTTTCAACTTAGATTGAAATAAGTGAAATGTTCTTGTGGCTGAAAAGATACGATACAGACTCATCAACCTTTTCCGTACCTCAGATGCCAAATATGTTAAGAATATTTTACTTGAGAGCAACTTCTGCTTCTTCCGTCACTTATTATGCAATGGGATTCTTAAGGTAGGTTCACTGAAGTGTTTACGCACTTATTTAGAACGCATAATTTCTCCCTTTTTATTATTATTATCTTTGAGTCTATCTATAGCTTCTTCTTTATTTTGAGGACCTTTTGACAAGACCTTTTCCTTTTTAAATAATTTCAAATATTTCTTCTTCTTCAAGAAGAAAAAAGTTATGAAATTAGATAAAAGGGAAGATACGAATGAAATTGGAACGGTTTCATCGGTTTAGTGTTCAAATCAGTGTGATTTACTTACAAGTTCGAACCATATCGTTATAAGGTTGTTACCACCATTACGTCATAGAAAAACAAATACATTACTGATTACTCCGATCGATGGAAATTTAAATAAGATTCTTTGCCGGGGCTTAAAGGAAGCCTTTTGTCGCTCTTCGTGACATCCATCCAGTGAGTACTATATACTATATACATGGAGAGTTCACGCATTTTCTGGAAACACATAGTTTGAAATTAACAATCTTCTTTAATATGTCTACGTGACTAAAAAACTCTTTGATTTTATCAGATTATGGCCATGGGTTGTGATTTGATTAATTATTCGACCAAACGACATCATATTTGGAAATCTATCTCATTTATTCGTGAGGAACGTTCGTTTGGCAAGAAAAATTCTCTATTCGTCTCCTAGTCTCAGTTTTCTTATTTCTTCGGAAAGAGTTCCAAGAGGAGCTTCGAGTGACTCTCATCATCTTCACCTCGATGCTAATGTAAAAGAAGTGCAAACCTCAGAATAGGTTTCTTTGGTGACTAAGGAACGATTAATGAAGAAAGTCAAGAGATTTTTATTGTTTTGAATGATTTTTCAAGTGAATGATTTAAAAGTTCATTCATGAATTACTCCTTGACACGTAGTGACGAATGATTAACATAAGCAGACTTCTAAAGAATATTAACTGGCAATGATAAAGGGTGATTCAAAACGAGCGGTTTTTTTCCAGTAGGGATTTTTTGACAGTCGCTCACGAGTTCTGTCAAATTCTTACGTCATTTTTACTCAGTATTGTTTTACAATTCTTAATGGAAAGATAAACGTCACAACAACGTGTACAAATTGTCCAATTGTACTATGAAAATCAGCGTTCGGTGAAAGAAGTTTTTCGCAAATGACGCCCAACTTATGATCCAGATAATCGACCTTCAGAATCCACAATTCGCAGAATAATCGAAAAATTTGAAGGGGCAGCAACTTGTTGGGATGTCCCGTCGTCTAGTAGACCGCGTACAGCTCGTAGCGTAGAAAATATTGCGGCCGTAGCCGAGAGTGTAGCCGAAGATCGTGAACGTTATCGCGCCATGGTAACATACTTTTTGGTATCTCAAATTGAAGCACATGGTCTCCACGATATTTAGTTCCAACAAGACGGTGTCATTTGCCACACAGCGCGTGTAACAATGGACTTATTGGGACATCATTTTGGTGAGCAATTAATTTCACGTTTTGACCCGGTGAATTGGCCACAAAGTTCGTGTGATATCACACCTTTGGACTTTTGTCTATGGGGCTACGCAAGAGCAAAAGTATATGTGGATAAACCAGTGACGATTGAAGCATTAGAAGCAAATATTGAGCGAGTTATTCGTAAGATTTTGGTCACAATGCTCGAACGCGTCATCGAAAATTGGCGCGAAAGAATGGACCATTTAAAAGCCAGTTGCGGCCAACATATGAAGGGCATTATTTTCTAGAAATAATTGTAAAGGATTGTTTTTTCGGTTCATAATAAAGTTTTGACCATAATATAATATTTTATGTGTTTTATTTCTACAATCCAAAGACTACTCTTTTTGAATCACCCTTTAGATTTGATACTTTTTGATATTTTGAGTTAATTATTATTAAATTAAGCTTTACAATATTACTTACAAAAAATTGAATTATGACGTTAAATTTAAATAATATAAAATTTTAAAACATGTTTAAAAATTTCCAATTATTTATTATTTGACTAAACTATTTTAATATGCTCACTTATAAGGAGCTCAATAAATATTCAATCCAGATTTCATTTCTCATATTCAGTTTTTTACTTACAAATATATTGTCTAAATGATTTTTATATAGTTTCTATTTGATTGTTTAAGAAATTGTGACTGTTGAATATCCAATAAGAACCGACAAAAAGTTTTAATTTTGATATTGTTTAAAATTTAGAAATTATTATATTTTATTTATATTGAAATATTTGAAGTATGGGAGGGGGGGGGGGGTATTAATTAATGAAAATGAGTAAATTTAACTTTAGTCAAAATTTTCTAGTGACTACGTTTGTTTAAAAAAAAACAGCCGCTAAAATCTACCCCATACCCCAAAAATTACCTTTTTAACCATGAATGCGTTTTTTTAATCGATTTTCAATAAGAAGAAACTCGTAATTGTCGTAAATTTTTTTTTTTTAAGGTCAGTGGTAACAGAAAAAGTAAACTTCTTCTAATTTTTTATTTTAACGTGTGTATTAGGAAGTCCTTTATGTAGGGTGACCTGTTAATTCGATTTCTTGTTATATTTGGATGAAAAAGTAATGTTTTTAAAGTTTCAAAGAGCGGTTTTTTTCCTCTATAGCCACTTGGAATTTACTTTTTTTTAACAACATTCTCTTCTTGTAAAGGGATTCAGAAGTTTCAATTTTAAAGTTATGTGGTTCAATTTCAAAAGTTTCTTTTAAGTTCCTTTTCTCAAGTGATACTTAAGAATATAATCAATATTTTTCATTTCGAAGAGAAAAAAAATTGTAGCCCAACGAACTAATTCGTATACTCAAACGATCCAAGGCACTGTATTGACTTCCAACACGAATAAAAAAAAGTGTTAGGCCTAAATTTTGTTGCAAGTGGCTCAAGTAATAGAAATTACTCTCATGTGGAGTGTCAAAATCAAATGTACACATAGTTGGACAACTGATAATGAGAAGAAATAAAAAATAAATTTTATAAAAAAGTAATTTAATATTACTGAATAATTTTAATATTTGCAACGTATATGTTAGGATTGATGTACTCGAACTTTTCTCGAACCATCAGAAAAATAGTTTTTATGACTTCATTTTTTTTGTGTTAAAACAATTAAAATATTATTGATGCAAAAAATTTCCTAATACAGCTTTATAATTTCTGGATGTCCTTTAAGTACTTGCTTAAAGTGTTAGGGTACATCATTTGGGTTTTAGTTTATGACTCTTACTTTTCTGTAATTTCACGTTTAATATACACTTAATATATTAAGTATAAGTATTTATTCTAAGTAGTCTGTTTGCATTGAAGAGTAATAGTTACTGAGTATAGGATAAAATATAAAGACATCAATAATGAAGAACATTGATATAATCCCGATATAACTATATTTATAGTTTCATGATTCCGATCGTGACTATTAAGTTTAAGGTGAAGTGCTGTGCCCCTGGATGCCGTCAAGGTTATGACGGCACCCACAAAAATCCTATACATTTATGATCAAATCCGTTGGAAGAAACTAAATGGATGTGGTTGTCAAATTAAACGCTGAATTCCTCTTCAGCAAATATACTCTAATTATGAAAACCCTCTATCAAATCTAATATATCGTTGTTGCCGTATTAGTTGATAACTTCCCACTCAACAGGAAGTTTCTTTGTGGTGGTGAGCTCCAGACTTCAATTAGTCACCCACATAACATCAATAGAAAAGTTCACCTCATCTTCGACCCTCTATACAATTTTAAATTTATTTATATCTGCTTCCAAAGACAAGAATACTTCAGCATTCCTCTGAAATGTGTAGGAGTTACACCCTAGCTTTGCTCACATCAAAGAAATCCACCATAAAGAGTCGAGAAAGAGCTCAGTAACTACAATCGAAGCAATGGTTGATACTGTGCGTGATCAAGATGACAAACGGGAAAGCATTCTTGCCAAGATTTCACAAATCTTTTTCAACGTGATCGGAAAAAATTTGGTTTCTCAACTCAATGACAACATTCGACAGAAAGGCAGAAAAAGATCATCAGCAAACAAGCTCAAATCTAGAAAGGTTGCCAAACTTTAATTTGATAATGTTCAAGTTATGAATATTAATTTTTCAGGCGTGTCCTTCTATTTTTGAAATAATTAATGAATATTATATTGCAGCTTATTTCGTCTTGAATTCTTTTAATTGTCCTATTATGAATAAATATTTATATATTTTAACTCATAAAATCTATATTGAAAAACCGTATTACTATATTTTTATTTAAAAAAATAACATATTCGTGAACTATTTCTAACCAGCGCGCGTTTTCTTGTATGTTGTCCAGGTGCCCGAGACGTGCAGAGTTTTATGTAAGAATATGTAATCAACTTTTGCTATATCACCCCCAATCACTCCTTTTTGAATGACCATCCTCTGACATCAAAGCGCCACTCCAGGGGGGTTGTATCGCTCACTTTGGAAAACGCTGTAGTAAATTGACATAAGATCTCAAAATATCACGCAAGCATAAGTTCAAAAACTTGAGAACCCTGTGTTCAATCTCAAACTAATTATCAGGCTTAACTGGATAATAGTGCATGAAACCTTGTAATTAAGTGTCCTCTAAGATAGTGGTTCTCAAAATTTTTGTGCACTATGCACATCAAAAGACTAATTATAATTATACCAATTTAATAATTGTTATTAAAAGTAATTTGAATATTTGTGAGACTTGCCGTTAGATCAAGCACAAATGCTATCTTCTGATTTATACACTGCTGTCGTCATAGCAGTTGATAGAGTATTTTCTATAGATCTTCAATTATTTAAGGATAGATGTAAGAGGTTAAAGTATGATAACTTTGAATTTTTTTTACTAATGGCTACTTGAGATAGATTTTTACGGTTATCTTTTCACATGTAAAAATAATGTATGTATGTATTCCAAGTGTATGAAATGACATATTTTTTTCAAAAATCATATGCCAAACTACTTAATTTTTGGCGGTACCGCTGACATTGTCAGGGAGCACCCAGTCTGCCTTGGCACTCACATTGAGAAACGCTGGTCTGGGTAAACATTTACACATACTTATTTAGCACTTTTCATAATGCTATTAACATCCCTGCCTCTAAACTAGGAACCTCTCTCAATGCAATTCATCAAAGATGTTAATTAAATATCCCTAAAGCTTTAAGTAAGTCCAAAAGTCTACATGTCTCTATAAAAGTTGTGAAGGGGACCAATTTGAAGATGGTGCAGGGAGCTCAGAACTCTTTATTAATATGACAAATATATATATTTTTATTGCTGATCTTTTTTTTTAAGTTGCACAAAATTTACCTTAAAGAATAATTCAAAGCGTCAACTCTAAAAAAAACATTGTTAGGTCAATTTGCATTACCCTCATTGCCGTTTCAACCCATAATTATAACATGCATTTAATTTTTCTTCCATAAATATATAAAGGAATATATTATTCCACAACCTAATACACACTTCAAAATGATGCAAGGGCCTTTTTCACTGAGCCCTTCTTCCTCTCCAACGTTTCGGACTTGCTGACGGTGTAAATGGTGGTCCTGGAGACGTACAACTGCTGTGAGTCTCTATATTTGGAAATTCGTTGATCACATTCAAGTGTCATTTTCTCGACTTACACGTAAGCAAGAGAGCTCAGGTTTTGTTTTGCTTCGGAACTAATTGTTTATGCTTTAATATATTTAAATATTAATTAATTTCAATCACTCTAACTTCATTAATTATTGAATAAGAAAGGGTTCAGATTTTAATAAGCCTCCCGGTATACCCGTATGTATATTAACTGACTAGCCAAAGAAATAGGAAAATACTTTTTTTGTGTTCTCCATTTCTTAATAGGTATACTTCAATTAGACTTTCATGCCTGTATTGTATACACATGGAGTAATATTCAATTAAGATCACAGTCGTACATGCATTAGTTGACATAATTAATAATTAAATGAGGGTAAAGGTAAGAAATAAACGAAAGCTGAGAGATAATGAACAATTAAATAATTAATAACTAAAAGATATATGTAACTCCTTGCCGTTCATGTTGAATATTTATTAAAAAAAAAAAAAAAAATAGGGAGAAAGACTCAAACACTTGGCTCACAGTATCTTCGGAATGGGTCCATTAATCATTTTTTCTGCATTGGAATAGTAGATAAGCACTAGGATGTTGTCCAAATTAAAGTATTACTTTAAAAAAGATACATAAGATAAAGGAGAGAGTACTAGAATACGTCATGAAAATTGGAATACGCAGCACTCTTTTCTCCCTTTTCGTTGTTCATTCATATTTAAGGAAATTATTTCAGAAAAGAACAATACGCAGATATGTATAAAATATGACCTAGAATGTGAGAGCGTTTTCTTCTAGTTAGCAAAATGAGCAGGTTTTTAATTTTCCAAAGATGCTATCATTATTGTTTAATCTTTACGAAGATAGCATCTAAGTACAAAGTTATAAGTAGAGCGTGTGCTCATGAAAGACGGAGAGTTACAATGAGGGTTGGCTCAGGAGTTATAAATAGTGATGAAAAGCAGGAGTATTTTTGCAATCCGCCCGGTTTTTTTGGAGTTGGCAAATTGAAGAGTAAATTTTCTTTTACTAAGATTATTTCATTCATTAGAGGTGAATATCTTTTCTACTACATATCATATGAAATCTGATGGAATATTTCCGTGAGCTCATAAAAGACGGAATTTAACCTTGAGGATTTTTTGCAGAGTTATAATTGTATGTCCTTGCTGGACTTGTAGGCATTACTGCTCTCCTCCAAAATATTATCAAATTATAAGGGTTACCATCATGATTTTCGTTTTTTTTTTTAACATGCCCAAAATGCTCCAATAACCCATGACTGATTATAAGTATAAGTAATTGTTGGAAACGGAGTAGAATTGAGAATCAACATCCGAGTCATTCTAGGCTATACGTCCTTGCTATATACGGAGTTGTATTGTCGTTTATTTACTTCCTCTTATCAGTGGCTTGCTGCTGATATAATACGACGTCATGACATCTAAGCTGCTCTCCTTCCAAATATTCTTTAAATTGTCAGGATTAACTCGTTTATTTTAGGTTTCTTTAATTTTTACATACCGGCAGGTACACTGACAATACATACCTACTAGAATAACTATAAATATATGCCTGTTGGTTTTCGGTCTGGAAATCCTAAATCGGGCTGAGACTGTTAAAATTTTAATTAATTCGGTGCAACTTCGGTTTGGACAAGTTTCGTTGTAAAATCTAAAAATCTGATTTTTTTTAAAAATGGAGGAAATAAATGAGTTTTTTCTAAAAAAAAAATTTTTTTTTTTAATGCACTAACTAGTGTTGTATTGGTCCAAGGACTGATTTCCTTATCAGTCTCCCCCCCCCCCTCTTTAATGTTTTCTTTTATTATTTCTATCATTTTTACTATTCATCAGTCCTTAGGAATTATTAATCGGTAAGATTGAGTCCTACTCGGTCTTACGGTTCCAGTTCTTGAACTCCTAGAACCAGAACCGATAAAGTCAAACCGATACCTAGGGTAGGGAATCGTATTTTGCGCAAGCGCGCCCGCAAATACAACTTCAACTATCTGGTTCCTCTGTTTTCTTTTGGACGTAAATTTTTTTTAACATTACAACTGAACTGAAATGTTACTACATATAGAAGCTTTCCTTTACCAAAATTTAGCTTTACTTGGTACTATTTAATCAAAATAATATTATCAAGAAAATGTGTTAATCTTAGTTATAATTTATTGTATGATACAAATAGTATTAAATATTAATTGTCATAATATAAAAATTAGATTACAAAATCCAGACAGAAGGCGACGTTATATTTGGCATTTTATTCAGTTCTCTATCGACTATCAGCATCTAATATTATATTAATATTGAATAATAAAGGCGGAAATGATAACGTTCTTGATAGAAGAAGATGTATATTATTTAATCAATGATGCCATGCGTATTTATTCCTTTCTCCTCGCACGCTTTTCTATTCTTAGCAAAAATATCACCCTTACCTATATTATAAAAGAAAAGTTTTTTGTTTTAGCCAACGTCTAAATACTTCAGACAATGCCAGTTACTACAGCTATTATATATATATATATAAACATAGGAGGTCCATGCAAAACAATGTTTCAATCCCGCGGCTTTTGAACGATGTAGTATTTTGAATGATTCTGATTCTCCCTATAAATTAAGCTAAACAAGAATTTTTAGTAGTTGATGAGTTCGTTCATAGTATGCATATATATATATAATTTAATGGTATAATTTTGATTAGATTAACAAGAAATTGTACTCATGTCCTTTTGGAAACGGAGCAAAAGTAAATTATTTCGCTTATTTATCAAAAAGAATAGGTTATGAAATAGCCATATAGTATCAAGTAAAACGAGGGAATCAACAGCTGATAATAAAATACATAGGATATTTTTTTGTGTTAGTGAAGTAGCTCTATGCTAAGAAATAACACTCTGTATAACTGTAGCTCAGCGTGTCATATTAAAAAGAAAAGAATAGGGGTGAACATATCTACGAGTATATTATTAGAACAAACTTTGTCTGTCTTTTTGTCGACACTCTAGTTATCCGAGCTATTCAAGTGACTACTACCTGTAACTAACATAGATCATGAAGTTCGGCATCCACTTTCATAAAATTAACATAAATAAGATATAATATATTAATTATTGTTCATAATTAACTAATTAGGTATTATCATTGATTTATATTGTCTGGTTGGATTATAGGTACGTACAATCTACATCTGTCTGTAATTGAAAGAAAATTACATCTAAGTGTATTTAATAGACAGTCAATTTATTTTATCCAAATCCTCCAACAATAAATTAATAGATCTATATGAAATGAGAGAAGAAACAAGACAGAGAGAGACATAATAGTAAGTACGCTGCATCACTCCAACCAATCAACCAACACAAAAGATTGATTCCTCCAATAATATTTTTCCTCTCTATGTTTAACAAATACACATCGATTTTACAATGCATATTTGCTACTTAGAATCAGTTGATATTCGTTGTACCTCTACCAAACAGGGGAGAGTAAAGGAAGTATGGATCACTTATGGTGCTGCTCAGTCAAAACTTCAAAAAATACATTCGATTCCCGAAATTCAAACAAAATAAGATTAATCTGGAGACGCTGGAATCAAAAGGATATAAATACACAAATCAACGTATGTTTTGCTATTAATACATTATTTTACAAATGATGACATTCCTAATTCACTATTTAAAAAAAAAAAAAAGAAGTTAAAATCCAAAAACCTCAAACGTGAATATGTATTCTTCCGCTTAAGCATATTTTTGCGAAAGATGCATTGTACTGGTGCGGGCTTTTGATATTTAAATTCCAGACTGGTCTGAGACTGTTATCATTAGTCTTGTGTCGGTCCGTCTGTCCAGCCCAGTCTTAGGGTAGGTCCTTAGGACTGCCAGTCCTTAAGACAACTTCTTTGAATTTTTCCTAAAAATGTCGATGGTCTATTAAGCCAAATATAAGATATTAAGATCATTTCACAAAATATTTATGTTTTCATTATAATGCAATATAAAACTAATATAATATATACTTATTTAGTTAAATGATAAATTATATTACATATAATACAGAATAATTAAGAAAGAAAAATGATGTGACGAGGGATCGATTTTATATTCTTTAAGTACTGACTAGTAGTTCAACTGGATTGAACTGGGTGTTACCAGACTTGACTGGACTTTGGTCCTCAGTACTAAATAAGAACTGACACAACAAAATTCAAAAGTGATCCATATAAACAAAAATAATTCATTTAAAAAAAATACTTTTTGTGTATAAAGGATAATGATAACTTTTGATTTCATTGGTAAATCTGCTACCAGTTTCATTTGTCGATTTTAACATTTCAAGGGACTGTAATACATGGTTTTGAAACGTAGGAGGACTTCAATAAAGTGCTCGTATCTAATAAACGGATACTTTTAGTAAACTAAAATTTGGTGTACGTTCTTTGAAAAAAAGTCAAATGATGACATGGTTGAGTAACATTTATGTCTTTTCATTTTTTGATTGCACATAGAATGTGGGAGACCAGTTTATCTTTTACCTATTTTATTTTTAAGTAGATTTTTTTTTTGGTTATCATTTGTTGTGCAATACTATTACTTATGTAAACTAGTGTTAAGTCTACAATGTTCATTAGGGTGGCCCTTACTCTGTACTAAAAAAATCAATGCTTTTATTGTCCTTCTCTCACACTCCGTTTTTATAGTGAAAATATATTCTTGTGTCCAAAGTGTAACATTTGAGCAAAAAATCAAATAAAACAGTAAAGACAGTATTGATAGAGTTGAAATTTTTGTAAGGAAAAAACTACATTTAAAAATCGAGAAAGAAAAAAGAGTTGTTGCGTGTTTTCTTTCTTCATTTTTGCTAATAATTTACTAGGTAGTCGTGGTGTTAAGATCTCCCTTTGAAGTAAGTATTATCGCCTATCTTTAGTATAAAGTGTTGTAAAAAATTGATATTTGAAATTGCACTTTTGAAATTTTTTTCCAAATAATTTAATTCTTTTATATTCCCCTCATGTGGTAACATAAAAGTCTGCATGATTATTCCAGGTCTGTAGAATTAAATGCTATTGGCACAAAATATATTTATGCCTGCTCACAAAATTTGTGTTATTATTCAAAATTAGAGAGGTCAAATATTTTCGGCCTAATTTTCAATATAGAACATTAAGGAGTGTTAAATAAAAAAGAAAGTCAAAAATATTTTACAGAGTGAAGCTTTATTATAAGAAGAACAAAATAGAAGTGTGAGACAAGTCAAAGTAAAACCTTGATTATTAAGGCTACCCTAATGTGTATATCCTTAATCTTAACTACTATTTATCAATACACGCCTATAAAACTATGTTTGTCTCAATTGTTATGTACACACATTTGTGTTATATAACAACAATAGATGGAACGTGTTGACTTTAGCAACAAATAACAAATCATTACAGTGATAAAAAAAAAAATATTTTTGTAATAATTGTAAGTATTTTTATTTTTCAAAATCTAGTTGAATCCAAACCTGCATGAAGTACAACGCAGTCACTCAACTATAGAGCGAGCTAAAACTCTCCCAATCTCCGGTTCGACATATATGGTTAATAAAATGAACCCTTCCAAATCTGGAATTAGTCATGGTAGATCACAGCCCATTTGCACTGAAGGGATGCGATTTTCACAAGAGAAAAAGTTTACCATGAATCAAAGTGGTCTTTCAAGAGCATTCAACTTCAAGTCCAGTAAAAATAATCTCGAGCCAGCACAACTAAATCTAAATTTTCTTGGGCAGATATATAAAAATTAATTTTATGTTCATTTTGTGAATAATTGCGTTTATTTATGTAGTTATATATGAGGTTTACAAGTTGTTATTTGTCCGTTCAATAACGTCTTATAAAGTTATTTGAACTCCAATTATTCTAATTACCAACTATTAATTGGGAGTAATTGTATAATCTCATTTTGAGCCAACAATTTGTCATGTTTATTATGTACTAGCGGGAGAACTCGGCATTCCCGGGTGTTATTAAGAGGGCTCGACAGCTACACTAACCTGCAGCTGTAAAAAACCAGTTGGGCTAGTGCAGGTTGGCCTGTATCTAGTCCGTTTTCCTACATAATAAATACTACATATACGCAGGCAATATTCGGTTCAATTCAAGAGTATTATCTTGTGTCAAAGTCGTATAAATCTTATTTATTTAGAAATGATTAATTTTTACCTCCTAAACAAGGGCAACGACAGCAGACGAACATCTATTTTTCATCATACAATTTATAGAAATATAAATGTTATGTTTATCGGAGGGCTTTGATCCTTCTGCAATGGAAGGAAATATCGATGTTTTAATAGATTGATGTTAATTTCAAGGGTGTTTTTGAATTAGATGCTCCTTTTAAATTTATTTTTCATATTGAAATTCATTCCAAAATATTGATTGAGTTTATATTTTTTTCATTAAGTTATACTTAAAATGATTTATTTCAGAATCTATGGGTTGCGGCTAATTACAATTAGTTGATTTAAATTTATTCGATCACTTGTTGGAATATTATAATATTAACAAAGATTAGGGAGACTTTATTTGTGATTTCCACACTATGGATAGAATTTCATAATTTAAGAAGATGAAGTGGATCAGAAAAAATATTTAAATACTCTTATTTAATTAGAAATGAATAGGGCCCTTTTGAACCTAAGATTGAGAATAACAATGCATTTTTAAATAATAACAAACTTTTAATAATTATCAATATAATTTTCCGATGTCAAAAATACAAGTTATTGTTCGTTCTTGTATATTCCTGAAAATCGTCCACTCTCTGTATAAATCTATATAAAATAGAGTTTGTGTCTGTCTTTTTGTTTATAGGTGCCCACACAATGATACTTAGAAGGATGAAATTTTGCAAATGTGTCTCTTTGAAACCTGGTCAGGCTAAGACGACGGTGGCGAATTTCAGGGCTGGAGAGGGTCCTATAAGAGGTCTTATTCTATACCCAAAATCCAAAAATTGTTTTTTGAAGCTCAAGGAGACTAGATTGGGGGTTGAATTATAAATCAAGAAGTTTTTTTAGGTGCAAAAAATTGGATTTCCAATAAAATATTGGATTAGTATATGAAATAAAGCTTGTAGAAATTAGTCTGGAGATTCGTTTGCATATACAATTTTTGCTTAACTAAAATATCTGTCTTTTTTTGAATAATTTTTCAATTTTTTCTCTCTTTATTTACTCACTTTATCATCGAACGTCAATTTTCATTTTTTTTAAAAGAAATACCCTTTGACATAAAACTTAGAAACTAACATCACATTAAAATATTTTTAATACCCAGAAGATTTTGTTATATAATTTTTGTGATATTTGCAAAAATAAAAGAGTTATCGAGAGTATTTTTTTCCACAACATTATTCTTCATAACTTTTTTTTGTTTTTGCAAGTACGAAAAAATATTGGTAGGTTTTTTACTATTGCAATAAATGCTATTTAGTACTTCATTTGTAAAAAAAATAGTGCAAAAGCCCCCCCTCTCCAGAGGTGCTAGTGACCCAATTGCCTAGAGTATTCAATTGTATGTGATTTTTAGAAAATTAGCTTCACTAATTAGACGATTAATGATTAGAAACTTGTCATTTGAAAATGTAAACATTTTCACCTAAAAACTAAATTTATACAAGTGACTTCTGATTTATATAGTAAAAACATTTATAATACGTATCTGCTCAGAGATGATCAAAATCTCAGTACAATCATTATGACCAAGCTGAATATAAAATACGTACAATTGTGAATGGTTAACCTATTTATGGGGGTTCTTCTCGTAAAACTAGAGAGAGAGAGAGATTTACACTACAGTTTGAGAAACCCTGATAATATAGAATACTAATCATTTCATTTTTCTTATCAGAAATAAAGTGATATCTCATTAATTGTGCAGCTCCCATGTAGAACAGTTTGGTAATTGATCCCAAAAAAGTTTTGATTTCAAATAGTTTCTGAAGTCAAACCAAATTTCATAACTCGAATGATTAATCTGTGGACACCCTAATAATTTATTGAAAGAGGCCTGTTGATTTTCTATAATTGGACTTTCCTTTTAAATCAATTTTCAACATACGCTGATTGTCCCAATTAAAACTGGAATTTATGTATTTTGTTCTTATATGCTTTTTTTTTTTTTTTTTTTTGCTTCTTTTCCCCTTATCAGTGTTCTGAACGTTGATTGGTTAACTTCAAAATAACCATTTTTTATAGCTTTGAGCTATTCCCACCAGCTATGGAATAGTAATTCTAAAAGTGGGGAGTTGTTGGCTTACTAACAAGGGATTTTAGGTCTTTTTTGCAAGAAATATATATCTAAAGATAATGACGTGTTCTATTGTTAGTGATGTAAATCGCTTGCATTTTTAGTTGGCCTGTTTATTTTGGAATTGGTAATTTCCTTAGCAGTTGTCATTATTATTTAATTTCTGAGTAGTAGACTTCCATTCCTACTAGACGAAATTATATTCAAAATCTAATCTATAGTATTTACAATAAGATTTCTTACAAATATAATTTCTTAAACTAACTTTTCATCTATGACAAATACAAACATAAGCGAGAAGGTTGTATTCATTTCCTAATAAAATAGATTCATCTAACTGCAAGTTAAATGATATTGCACCAAGAATGTTGCTCAATTTATTTTCTACGTTTTCTGGCATTTCATCTATTTTTTCTTGAACTGAGTTATTCTTGAGAGGTATAGAGTTCATAATTTTGTCTGATGACCTATATACAACTGTATATATAGTCTTTGTTACTACCCAATTGTGTAAGCATTACCACATCTAGCAATCAGCAAAGATATGTTATAGGAAGCACGCAAACCTTTATTAGATTGTTGTGAAGGGATCAACGACATATTTGTAATAGATTTTCGCCTCTTGAACTTTTCTAAAAATCTGAAGACTAATAGGTTTCATGAATCTCAAGGACTTTTTGCTTAAATAGTTAAAGAAATAAAAGATTATTGATGTGAAATTTTTTTAAATATAGTTTTATAATTACTTTCTTGAAGTTTTAAGCTTCAGAATTTGGATTTTATTTTATTTTTTATCTTAAGTATAAGTATTTATAATAAGAAATCTGTTTGTATTTGAGAGTAATAAAAATACTGAGTATAGGATGGAATATAAAGGCACCAATAATAAGTTGTTACATTCATAAATCTCGATATAGCGTATTTTTATTCTATCCACGGGATAATATTCAAAATATTCATTGCTTTTTGTTACATTTTCAAGAAATTTCATGTTTGAAAAAGTAAAAAGAGGTATTTTTCATAATTATACTTGAAAACGGATCATTTTGACCCATAAGATAAAATAAAGGTTAATAAAATATATACATATGTGGTGCGTCAACATAAAAAGTAATCTTTCACAAAAATAAAGAAAAGCAAGAAGTCCCAATTTATTATTTTTCTTTGTATAATAGGCGTAAAAGTATAATTATATCCATTATTTTTCCAATAGATGGATTTAGTTATTGTATTTCATATTGTATAAGTGCGATCGGTATACATTACATGGTGTTAGAATGGTACGATTTCTTACAAAAAAATCTTAAAAAGATTTTTGAGATTGTTTTTTCCCAAGAGAAAACACTTTTATTTTATAATTATTCTTTGAACAAGGGTAAAACGCAAGGCAAGCTGCTGAAAATGTGAATAGCGTTTATGGTCCTAATACTGTAACAGACAATAAAAAAATGTTAGAATTAAATCCATTGTAAAGATTTAGTGCAAAAGCTAATTATGTAGTAATGAGCTTTCGATATTAATCCTTATTAAGGGCATCAAAAAAGATTCCCCTCCCCCCCCCCGTTATTTATACTTGTATAATAGATTATACTATTATGATGAAAGATACACACAATTGTTAATTATAATGCAACACCCAATGTAACTACCCCCATTGTTGTGACCATTTAAGCAGTTGTTTTTGCCTTTTATGAGTTTTCTGAACACCATTTCTGGGAGCT
This sequence comes from Lepeophtheirus salmonis, assembly GCF_016086655.4. Classification (NCBI taxonomy): domain Eukaryota; kingdom Metazoa; phylum Arthropoda; class Copepoda; order Siphonostomatoida; family Caligidae; genus Lepeophtheirus; species Lepeophtheirus salmonis. The sequence goes on from NC_052139.2 coordinate 21,246,894, forward strand.
AATGGTTAAGTGATAAAAAAGTAATATTTATTGACTATGTAATATTGGAAAACCTAATGAGCATACCCCAATCTTTAACTGAAGAAACTAATGTCAGACAACCTAGTTACGAAACATCCAAAGCTACTACCCCCGTTGTTGTGACCATTTAAACAGTTGATTTTGCCATTTAATGAGTTGTGTATCATAATTCTTGATATGTTTAGCTAAAATATAATCATATTTTATGGTTAGATTTAAAAAAAATTGAATACTTACTGTTAGATAGTACAAAATTCAGAGTTCCATTTCGAAATTAGTAAATATTTTATACTTTTTACTGATAACTTGATCGTAATTTAGTGTAGATGACTCAAAACATGCTGAAAATTATGCTACCGTTCCACAACCAGTAACCTTGAGCCTTCACTACCCTTCTTCATAGCAGTGGAAGCACTCTCTAATAGTAGAATAACATCCTTAATTAGCGGTGATAAAAACGAAGTGTCGTCTCTTGTCGTCAAGAGAAGATTGGAGAGATTGGGCCTGAAGTAAATGGTAAAGGTATTAAAACCAAAAACAATATTGGAAAACTATTTAACAGATTCCCATCAAAAATGGTTAAGATACCGGTTCTTCTTTATTTACAAATAAGTCAAAACAAATGGTTGAGTCTAGAATGTGCTCTTTTTGTAAAGAAAACATCGAGACCTCATTCTATTTGTTTTATTTTTGCTTAAAAGTGGCTACCGTTGTAGAATGGTGTATTGTATTATCCGTGGAAAGTCAGATTTTAACTACGGCTAAATAATATATTATAAAGAATGATGGAACATGTTCCAACTGTCGTCATTCCCTTGTAACTTTAATAACGAAACTTGAAGAGGAGGATGTTCATCAACGCTACAAAGATAGGCTTCAACCTATCAAACCTTCAAATATTGAGCATGGTAAAATTCTGAATCGTCATGATATCTCGGACATCATCAAACAGCTCAGGGTCAATTGCCACAACAGTTTTAGGAATTTAAAAAAAAAATTCCAAAAATTGAAATTTTTTATTTTTTGGTTATTAAATGTCAAAAATCCACAGCCATTCAAAAAAAAAAAAAAATCAAAAATCCATAAGTCTTTTAATTTAATTTTTTGGAAATTTTTTTTAGAAAAATTAAATTTTTGCGAATTTTTTTGGAAAATTAAATTTCAAATTTTCTAGCAAAGATCAAAAAATGATTATTTTTTTGGGGGGGAGGGTCTAATTTTTTTTTGAACATTTTGTAAAAAAAAATAATAATACGAGCCAGTTTTACATGCATGTAATAAATGCATCTTGTCTGATAGAGAAATATGTCTCAGTATTTTTTGAACGGGAGAGAGATGTAATAGTTAAATGAGATTAATTCACATGATTGTTGTCGAAATTACTAATAATATTCGTAGTAGTTGCAATAGGCTGAAATATAATGTATTTTCAACCAACTAATAGCAATGTGTCCATATGTACACTATTTATGTTATTCAAATGAACAAGGTCTAATTAAATATACATTGTTTTCAATGTTATTGACGCAGAGTGACATGAATCCAATGCAATTTACGAATACCTGAGTAATGTATATATTCGTAAGATCAAGGCATTGGGAAAGGACCTGATTGCTGGAATAATGTTATTTTCAGCAAGTGTCCTCTTAGTTACATTCATTTGTAGATATGAATAGTATACGTCCCAAAAAGTGGGAGTAGCTTTTTTAGTTGGCATTTGAACAGAATTTCCAAAGCTGAAGTCATTATTATTTAATTGTTGACCAAGGTTCGAAATAGGTGCAATCTTTGAGGAATCTTATGTAGTAAAGCCTCAGAAAATCTGGAAATACAACTTGGTTTTTTGTTATAAAAGTGGATTGCACCTTTTATGAAATAAAAAACCCCGGAAAATAGCAGTGAAAAGTGAAAGAAAGTAGATACTGGTATGTAGTACAACCCTGGACTAACAATATTAATTGATAACGTGAATGTTTAATTGTGGGGTCAGTATAAAAGCATGCCCGAGTAAATTTTTGTAAAGCCATTATAATTAAGTGGTTCTTGACGCTATTTTGAATTTGACACGTTATATGGGATGCTAAAATGAGTAGGCATAAGTATGATGCACTAGGGTTAAAGTCTTAGTGCCATGAAGCTTCGAAATTCTCGAGTTAATTTTTTCTTGACGCCATTTTGTTTTTGACACGTGATATAGAAGGCTGGAATGAGTAGACATAAATGTGATGACAAGTCTAAAGACCTAGAATCACATAACCACAAAATAATCGAGTAAACTTTTTTGTGTTTAACTCCATTTTGAATTTGACATTTGATATCAATAGCTGAAATTAATAGGCTACAAATGTCATAAGATAAACGATTTAATCCGAAGTACTTTGACGATTTCAAAGTAAAAAAAAGAGAATGATAGGTTATGGTGTGGGTGTTGCAGTACAAAACTTCGATTGAAACCAAGAGTGCAAAAAAAAAAAAAATGAGAAGTATCTGACCAAGACCAAGGTAAATAGAAATACAAGGTTATACTATTGTACTATATAGTGGTTGACTTCCACCATGTTTTTAATAGTGACGTCATAGTATCTAACGTTTCAAGACAAACTTGATTTAAATATAATATATATATGGAAGGCCAATTTCATTATTTCTGTATTGACACAATGATATCAAAGATTTTGAGGAAATAATAATACCCTTTTGGTAGGGCTTCAAAGCAGATGACTTAGGTAACACCACTTCACCATTTTTATTTCGCTTAATTTGCTTCCTTATTCTAATCACATTTATCGTGCATTGTAGAATATTCTTTTGTATATCCAAATTCACTCCAGAGGCTCCAAACTATTCTAAAGTCAGTTTTTGGATTGTCCCATGAAGAAAAGGTGTTTGCACACAGATTTTTACTGTTTATATTACAAAAGGGATTGTGTCAAAATTGAATTGATGCTTGTATTTAATAGTGACTCAAGTTGAAGCTATAAGAAATCAAGCAAGTAATCTGATATTTGACAAATCGCAAGATGATATTAATATTATGTGATAACCTGTCCGCTGTAGATAGTAGAAAATTTAAGGTATGTTAAGACAAGAAATTCCTTGCTGTAAAAATGCTCTCGATAATTCCATGTGCGATATCATAGTTGGATAGATCAAGGCTCATAATAATAGCACAGTGAATAAGTTCGCTGATGTTTTGGCTAAGGAGGGAGTAGGAGAGGGTACACCAATCTCTGTCCCCAATTCTTTTTTGTCAAGGTAAGAATGCTCTCAGAAAAACCACTTTGAAGGAGCGGTGAACTATTTGGCAACAGTTGGACAGCTACCGCCAATCTAAGCAGTTTATCATCGAGCCATATATCGTAATAAAATACAAATACAAGAGACATTAAATCTCAATTATAGTGGCCGCATAAAACTCAATAGACATCTTTTTAAATTGTGTAAAACCCTGAGCCCGATCTGTCGACTCTATCAAGAAGATAAGGATTCATTTTCATTTCATTTTATCCATGACTGTGGCCGCACAATATTGGAAATGACTGGACTTGCTATGGAGTCCTTAGAAAAGAAAAGATCAATAGAGGAGTTACTTTTGAGGGTTTTTTGTGTAATTATGGTTTATTTTGCAATAATAAAATTAGAAACTCATAGATGAACCTCTACCGGGTGATATCGGATTGAGTTTCACTGTGGTGGGATGTATTTAGGAGCTAAAAAACAAATTATCATTCCCTGTAAGTTTAAAAAGAACCCAACATTGGATTTGCTTTTGTGGTGAATATGAAATACCTTTTAATCCATTTTTATAAGTTCAATTTGAATATAAATTGTCTAAAAAGTCAGCCATTAGTTTTCCTTTGTTCCAAAATACACATTTTACAGATATTTGGTGTGTCAACAAAACAAATGAAGAAAAGAATAAAATTTAATTTATTTTATTACTTTATAAAACGTATGAGTCAATATTTCATAGACATATTCGAGTCAATATAGGTTTTGTATTCATATCACTGCGATAAGAGTAATAGCTAAAGTTGAAAACCTTTATTTGTTTTAAGATACTTATATGTCTTGGGCTGGATACGGCCCTTTTCAAACATAAAATCAATCAATTTATCATTCTTTTGAATGTCCTTGACTCCAACTCTGACGCCAACACACAATTGTTTGATAAAATATTTTATAGCCTATATAAGTACTATTAAGTCATTTGAGTCTAGAGACTCTAAATTTAACTTATAGTTATATGTAGTGAATAATTATGCCAGGCATTAAGAAAATATTTGGAATATAAGATATTTAACAAGATGAACAACAAATGAAATGGATCAAAAGGTATCTATTGCTTATACATTCAGCTAGTGCCAATGCTGTATAATAATTTAGACTTAAGAGATATTCGAAAATTGTAATTGTATAGACTATCAAGCACCTTTGAAATTTGAGAAGTAAACTTATAAATGAGTAAACTTTTAAGGTTAATAAATTTACAGTACTTAATGCTTATTATTTATAACAATTTAGAAAAAAAAAAACTTTAACGACTTTTATTTACATGAATTAGACTAATGTTTATAGCTGGAGTTGGAGTTGGCACAAATTTTCGGACTCCTAACTCCGATTCCACAAAAAAAAAATTACTGACTCCAACTCCTACTCCACGATTTCGACTCCGCGCCCCGCGTCGAAGAATACAAATTTAAGCCAAACTCAATTTTAAGATAAATAATTTGAGTTTGTGTTTACGTTGACGGATCACATATATAACAATAAATATAAATGGATTAGGAGATTAATTATACTTAGTACTTAGCAGAAGTTGGGAAAAAAATCAAATGCCAAACTCTGATACTTAACTATAAAACAATGTTCATTTGAAAATCCGTACAAAGTCTGGAAGATGGCACTACTGGGACGTCTCGAGGTTATGTTTAGTTGGTAGTATCTCTTCGAAGAACACACAACAATTTTCAGCCAAATCGGTCGATTTCTTTCTGTTTGGCATCCGTTTGAATTGAGGAATCTGTGGAAAGATTATGGGGACTGTCTTTTGGATTTGCAAGGAATAATCCTCCAATAATACTTTCAAGAGATGCTACTAACTAAACATAACTGGATACGCGCCAGTACCCTTGTATTTGTGAAAATTGACGCCAGATTGAGGGCGTTTTAAAATTTGGACGTTATTTAAGGACCAATGGTAATAACAGAGACAAGACGATACTTATTTTAAGCCACACATTTAGGACTGATACAATCATATAATTTCCAATTTCAATTAACCAGAATTAATTAGGGATTTTATCATCCATGTACATTTGGCATTTGGTACAATTAACTCTTTCACCATCCCTCTATTTTTAGTTATGCGATCTCACCTACACAAGTATATAAAAAATTATTTATCTAGAACAAGGTTAACCAGTGGCGATTTAATTTTAGGGATTGGGTAGTTCATACTCAAATGCACATTGCAGAAAAAGATCAAACCAAAAGTGTAGCTGAGATCAAATTGAGGGTTGTGTACCAAATTGTCATAACTCAAACATTACAAATACTATAGTTATTGCCTATATGTCATCCTGGTAGTTTAATATTCAATGTTTATGTTTAAGACCAGTAAAAAATCAGACTGCTGAAATGAATTTTTCAAAATCATTTTATTGTAAAAATTGGAAAATACAATTATTCATTATGAAAGAGTAGAGTTTCCAAGCTTAATTCTGTAAAGTAAATATTTGAATTACGACAATTTAGCTCTCAAGCGATTTTTATGTCATATTTGAAGATTTTTTTAATTAGTTTATACACTTTGAGACACTTTAACGTATAATTTGGTAGATAGCCAATTTTTTCGAATTATATAATTATTGTTTAATAACTGTTCACAGATTAATAATAGCTAATTTTAGTTCAATTGAACAACGTTCAGAACACTGATAATGAGAAAGGAGCATTGATAGCTGACAACAAAATAAAGCTTTAATTTTTGTGCTAATAAGATAATAAGAGTCTCAGTCTCGGATAAGGGGTCTAAATACAATACTTCAATATTTTTTTTTTTAATCTAAAGTGCTCTTTTCGAATCACCAATTTTTATATAGTTGAATGATATGAATGTTCGTCTGAAGCCTAAGTCATGAATGTAAGTCAAACATCCGTCGTACATGCCTTATTTCTTATATTTCTATTAACCTTGGTTGCTCGTAGAGAAGGTATTGTGTAGTTTGAAGACTACCCAATCTAGGGGCACAGGGTGGGAGGAGCTTTTAAATAAAGACTAAGACATTTCGAATATCTTCATATACTGATTCATATATTTCATATGTATAAGATGTGAGTACAATATTTGTACCATAAAAGATATGTACCAAAAGCCCCTCTGAAAGTTTCTGAAGCCCCCTCCCCTCTAAAAAAATAAAATATACATATATTGTGTACAATTTGCGAAGTCTGTACGATTTGCAACTTGTATAAGTACAATTTACTAGCTTTATAGAATGCATGTATAGTAGCCAAATTCTCTTGTCCTAGAATGCATTGTTATTAGCTAAGAAGGTTTGAGTTATTTTTGCAGTGAAAACAATGGCTTATATTGCTAAAATTAAATAAAAAAAAACCTATTTTTAAACACGAGAATGAACTAAAAGTCTTAAATTGGAATACTTCGGATTTCAAAAATTAATGTAATTATTATTACATTGTGGGGATATTACAAGGGCTATTTGATGCTCAGGGAAGCAGGGGCAGATAAATTTTACTTGCATCGGGGCCCAGTAGTCCACTTACACAACTCTTGGGCCAGGGTGAATTATAGCACATTTGAAAGGTTCTTTTATACTTAGAAACGTGGCGGCAGTGGAGTTTGAACTTCTTTTAGGGCACATTACTTCAACTGTACAACCTGAGAGCCGCTGTGTATTTGGGATATTATAAAGGTTCCTTGATGCTCAGAGAAGCTGTGGCAGATAAATTTAACTTGACTCGGGGCCCAGCAGTTCACCTGCATAGCCCGTGGGCTAGGGTGCATTATAATATATTAGAAGGGTTCTTTGTTCTTTGGTATTTATAAATGCGGCCGCGGTTGAGTTTAAACTGATTTGGGCCCCCAGCACATCACCTGTACAACCTGAGGGTCAGAGTGTATTTGAGAATATTAGAAAGGTTCCTTGATGCTCTGAGAAGCAGTGGTGTATAAATTTAACTGGACTCGGGGATCAAAAGTTCACCTACGTAACCTGTGGGCCATGCTGTATTATAGCATATTACAAGGGTTCTATCCAAATGTTTCTTCTTGATGCAATAGTTTGATCGTCCAAATAAATTATAAATTACAACCAAATTGCGCACGATAATATTGTCTTGCAATAAAATTACTCACAATCATATTGCTTACAATGATATTACTTCACGATGATATTAACCAAATTGTTTTCGTCTCTCAATGGTAATGTACACCACGATATTACCCCAACGTTTTTACCACAATCATCTTACCGGGCACCCTTCTTCCTCGCTACATTTTTGACGTGGTCTTGCCTCTTCTTAACATTGTATTTGTATAGGGTCTTACGAGTCGGCCTGTTGGAGTGTGACTTGCACGAAGAAGAGTTGATACCCTTTGCAATGAATCTCACTATGATGCAATTTCACGCCCGATTTAAAACATTCACAAAGCAGCAGAGGCTTGAGACAAACGAATACATGTACAAATACAGACAATTTTAATTTATCACACAGAACCTCTCAAATCAGTATAATAGAAGTGAATATAAAAAAAGCTACAGCCATAAAGCTTATGTTTGTATAATATAATATAGATAATGGTGGAAAAAAAATCAATAATTTTTATCGACTTTCCCTAGAGATATTTAATAAAAACTAACTTTGAGAGGTTAAAGTAATCCATTGTAAGAACTTTTCTTTTGTCATAAATCATTTATTTTATTCATTGTTTTAACTGTAACATATATATATATATGTATCATTGGAATTATGGATTAATTTACTGTCAGTTGATATAATTTTGTCAAGATTCAAAGCTCAATCAGTAATCCTTTTTTTACTTCTAGGATTGCCCTCGAATTTACATTTGTGCATTTAAGAACTAACTATATATTTTGCACGATAGCTTAAACTATCATAACGTAATTCCTTTATTATTAAGAAATTTAAAGCATGGATAAAATATAAATGAACATACTCAAATTTTATAAATACTTATCTTGATTTATGTATTTGAATCATACACGGTCAGTTTACTTTTCTGCTTACCTATGGTATTTTCATTAAAAACCTTGGAAATAACATCTTTTTAAAAGTTTCATTTGATCAGGTGGAAGGAAACATCTATATATATGTAATTATCAAAATAAGAAAATTCCCAATGTCTTGTTTGAAATAATAATTATAATCTTTTTAGTTCAATCAATACTTTTTCATTTAATTATATATATAATAAATAATTGGTAGCTAGTTAATAGTTATGTGTTTACTATCTGCTTATCATAATGTTGTATCAAATATCTAAAAATACAATTATACAAGTATAAATTTCGATAATAACCTTTAGAAATTTGCCAATGTGAATTCGAATATTAAATTTTTTGAAAAATAATTTCAAAAATTTATAGCTATTTACATAAAATTTCAAAAATTCATAGCTATTTACAGAACATTATTTTATTTTTGGAAAATAATTTAACAATTAGATTTCAAATTTTTTGAAAAAAACTTCACAAAAATATATATTCTCAAAGAAAATTAAGTTTTTTGTGAAAAAAAAAAAAATAAAAATTTAATATAATGAAAAAAAATAATTAAAAATTCATAGCTACTCAAAGAAAATTAAATTTTTGGGAAATTAAATATGTATATAAAATCAAATTTTTTGAAAAAAATATTAAAGCTGGAGGGGCTGTAGCCTGCATTTCAGTCCTAAAAACTTATAAAGTTCAAATTTGATGACAATACTCATAATTATTCTTTGTTTAATCAGTTCTAGTTCTGATTGTCCTAAAGACCGGTACTAAGACTGGACTACCAAATAAATAAAGACCGACACAACACTACGTCCGAGTATTGAGTAAGTAGCTCGGTGTGAGTGTATTCATGAAAAATTGAGAGTAACACCAGGACTTTTTTTGCTAGTTTCTTTTAAAGTTTTAAAGCAAAATTTGTATGTTCTTCGACCCTTAATAACTCCGAGCAATGATGGGTACTACAGCTAGTCATCAATAATTTGTTCTAGTCGAGACAATACTAATTTTAACACCTATATTATGTCATCTTTCCTAAAATAACTCAATTTGAAGAGAGTAACTTCTCAATTAGCTAATACATTAGAAATGCATTTCGGTCACAATATCCTTTACGACATTGTTTTTTAACCCTAAAAAATGATGGAAAGTAACTTTATTATTTTATAAAGTAGTCATAGGTGAATACATAACATGTTATGCAAGTTTAACAAGGGGCATCCACAGAGGAAGGGCTGTAGTTGCCCCCCCCCTCCCGATATAGGAATTTTTTATTCTTACTAGAAAATTTTATATTCAAAATTTATTTTACAATAAGTTATTTATTTGAATTTTAATTAAATTTTTCCAATTTTCTTGCAAAAAAATTAATTGTCTGTGAATAGCTTTGGAATTTTGAATATATATTTTAACAAAATTTAACAAAAAATTCCAAAAACCAAGTCTCTCTCCCCCTCCCCACCCCCAAAAAAAAAATAAAAATATATATATATAATTTTGTGGACGCTTCTGTTAACTGTATAATTTTTTATGCTAATTAATTAATTATCTATAAACTATTTGTTATATACATTATGCAATATGCAAAAATTCAATATAAACTTTATAAAGCCTATAAAGTTGTTTAGCTAACTACTATACATATTGCTTATCTCTTGTCTCGATATCTTTGATGATGTTGTTCACATTGACATCCAGAGTGTTCAAAAAGTTATCAATAGCATCATTTAAAAGAGCCATGCCCAAAGACTCATCATCGTCCTTCAAGCTACGACTTGCATCATTTGGAACTCCAAAAGCAGGAGAATCTGGTAGTTCACTCAAAACAGACCAAAAAATCCATTTACCTAAAAACTATATAATCGGTTTATTATTTGTTAATAAATAAAGGACATAAAAAAAGACAAAAGAGATGGATTAGGATATCACGTTTTAGCGTTACCCCAAAAGAACTTGTAGTAAAAGTAATTTACCCCAAAATAGGGCAGAATAATTAGCAGGATTGTATTTTGTTCAAAAATACCTAGCTGTTCACAAAAAATTACTAAAATCCACAGCTGTGCACAAAAAATTTTCAAAACTCAATTTTATAAATAAAAATTTTTGAATTTGAGTTTCAAAAATCCATACCTATACATAAAAATTAAATGTTTTGTAGAACAATTTGAAAAATTAAATATTTTGCAGATAAAAAATTGAAAAATTAAATTTTGCTGATAAAAAATTTGAAGAATTAAATTCAGAAATTTTTTTTTTTTTAAATCTAAGTTTTTGGAAATTTTTTTCAAAAGTCTACAGTTATTCACTGAAAAATAATTTTTGGAATAAAATTTCAGACATAAATTTTTTGGAATTCATAAAAAATTTAATTTTACCTCTAATTTTGCGTAAAAATTTTTCAGCCTGACCAAATAAAAAATCTAGTAAAAAAGCAAAAATTCCTTAATTGTTTTTAGGATGGGGGGGACTACAGCCATCCTGTAGACACCCTTGCTGTGTTTATTTCATTTACCAGTAGGAAGTAGTACTCCCATTACCCCTAAAATTTTAAATATTAGTCAATTTGGGGTAATTTACCACTGTTCCTCGACAATGGGTTAGGATCTAACATACCAAAAGAACGTTGATAGATATAATCACGGATACACATTGCGGACACAATAGTCTATTGTAGATATCCACAGAGTTCCCTCCGCTACGAACATGGTCAATGATGTTATATAAACGTGATACACGAGAATCCGTATTTTTTGTGGGCAGGGGTCGACCACTCCAAAAGAATGTTGGAATGATCCATAGGAGTAACGTAAATAAAGTCTGAAATAGTTTGTGGAAATCATGCGTAATCAATACTCTTTGGGGTTGAATGAAAATAACTTACAAACCCACCACTGATGATTAAATTCTGAGTTGCTACTTTGGGATCCGTGTAAAAGTTAATGAGATCATTTCCATTAATTTCCCCCTCTGAGTTCTGCAAAAGCCTAATCAGTGATTTAAAAAAAATAAAGTTTAAAAATGAACTATTATTTCAACATTTTTTTTACTCACAGCTCATCCGAGTCCCCGGAGTCATTTGAACCGAAAAAGAGAGTAATAATATTGAAGGGAAATTGAAGTTCATCACTCCTTGTTACTGTTCCTCTCCAGAAAAGAATGTGGACAATCAGCCATCCAATATTTGAAATGAGCAACTAAAAAAAGAATGTAATTAATCAATTTTAAGAGAATTCTTATTAAGTATTCATAACGTGTGATTATTAACAGAGATCACATAAAATTATATCAAATTATTGCAATTAATTAAGTATAATTAAAAAGTGTATTTTGCTTCTACAAAATATTTATGAAGTAAAAAAATATGTTTGTATATAGAAATACATATACCTATAATTAAGTATTAAGGATAATGGACCCGTCAACACAAAAGCAAGGTAGAATGAAATAGAGTGTAAATTACATTAATATTCTTGGACAACAAATTATTGTCAATTTCTATCAACAAACACCCTTTGGGTGTGCCGCCAATTCCCCTTAAAGCATTCAAAATGTATCGTCAAAATAAAAGATATTTATACACATAAATTGATAGATTCTATTTGATAGGGGCCATATGGGGCTAATATAAGTCTCATAAATTAAATAAAGGGTCTAAACTATAGCCCAAATTCTTGAATATCTATTCAAATCCATTATTTGAATAATAAATCTATAACTTACTATATATATATATATATTGAAATATTCTCTTTAATTTTTGTTCGAGATTGTTTATATGTTGACGCACGACATATAACGAATGAGTTGACATGAGGATGTTATAGAAAAAACAAATCGTCCCCCTTTATACCTATATTTATTTATATTTTCTATTTTTCTTTTCTTTTTTGTTAAGGAGGGAAATTTAAATTTATCCTAAGGAGGAAAATCTCTTTTTAATAATAGGTACTGTATTTATTTTTTACATTTTCACTCGTCAAAATAGAGGTCATAATATAATATACACAACAATAAAACAGCCGTGAAGGGACCTTAATCCAACCCCCAAAAAGACATAAAATTTAATAATACCTTCAGGCATTATATTTGAGATCTAAAATGAACCAAGTATTTATTACCGAAGAAAAAGCTCTAGTCATGAAAAACCCGACATCTTCGGGGGATTTAATTGTATTAAACTCTCCTCCAATATTCACTCCTTTCCATTGGGGTAAAAACGGAAAGTACCATGGAAAAATGGATCTCCCAGATCCCACATCCTCTTGAAGCACTTTTTTTTCACTCTCATTACCAAAAGTAATAGATAAAGGAACACCAAGAATTGTTAGAACAAGAAGGAGCACAGATAAATTCATGTCAGCGTTGTTATTTATGTATGTTGGATCTAAATAGCTTCAGTCTTCTTAAATGTCTTGTATTTAAATGAGCCTCCATCGAAATAGGGGTTTCATTTTTATCAAATCGTTTCTTTTTTCCCCCGTTGCTTTCGGGCACGCCTTTAAAAAATAAATTTTTAGGATTTTGATTTATGAAGTTTTTGTTCCTATAAACCAAAAAAAAAAAAAAAAAAAAAAGCGTCTCAAAGAAAATCATATTTAAAGTAAAACAAAAAAAGTTCATTAAAAAGAAATCTCATTTTTTTTCTCCCGAAATATTATTTTTGTTATTAATATATTAAATAATAACATTTTTAAGAAATGTTAATCAAATAATCCCATGATATAATCTTGGATATTTCTTATTTATCATATTTAGTTGTTCCTTTTAATTTTGGTTCGATATTAAGGTTATATAAAATATGTGTGAGACAATTGTTTGCAAATATATGTAGCTCTATAAATAAATTTTAATATTTAAAAATACATTCCCGCCAACGAGTTGTGGGCTGCTGGTTAAATTCTTCCACCACCACTCCCCTGAGCAACAAAGATCCCTTATAATATCTGAATACACCCTGGCCCTTAGGTTGTACAATTAAACTTCTAAAAAATGTAATTTAAACGCCATCATGTCCTTGAAGGCCCAAAAAAATCTCATTAGAACCGTTTCTGGACCCCTAAGAACCTACTTGAAAAATTTCAAGAAAGTCCATCAATCATGTCCGAACCAATGTTCAGTCGTGATTGAAGGACACACTCACATACACAGATATTCACATTTAATAAATAGAATATAGCCCAATATTACGTAGGAATATTTGAGTCAATTATAGGCTTATTATTCAAATTTGTAGGAAGAGTAAAGATATCCAAGAGTTATAAACTATTGTTTCTCTCCAAACATACCTCATGTCAACTCCATTCTTTATGTAAGTCTCGTCCTATACCTATCTACGTATATGTATAGTCGTTTCTTGATTGTCGTGACCGGTAATTTCATTCCCATTAAATGCATTCCCTGTAAAATTCAACCCCGGCCATTTCGTTCCCACTTTGAAAAGGGTTATTTAGTGACGTTATACGGTTAATGTTTCTAAACTACCTAGTGGTTTTTGTGTAGGGCTGTAGAAGAAGGCCTGGGAAGTGGGTGCTGGAGTTGAGTGATTACTAGTGATAGATGGGAGACGGAAATGAATAATATATGGTGTTTATGGATCATAAATGACGTCATGATAAATTTTAATAGTGAGTAGGAATAAAATCCCGATTGGTGGATAATATTTATACTTTGGGAAATAGAAGCAAATCCAGACATTACTCTTCCATCCATCACTAGGCATTAATGACTCACCACTCATCCCCAGTGACGACAGCCCTAGCCTTTTTCTACAGCCCTACACAAAAACTCATATTAAAAAAAAGAAAAATATGAGAATATTAATATAAAATTGTATAAAAACGTTATGGAAAATTAAGAAAATCTTGAAGGCGTATAAGTCAACTCATATTAAAAAAAGAAAAGAAAAGAGGAAGTACTTATATAATAATAAATGAAACTTTCCATAATGTTTAGCGACGAGCTAAAGTACTCCCTGGCTCATCAATTCATATTAAATATTACTTTTCTCAATCTCAAAATAGTGAAATGAAAAAAACAGATTTTTAATGATTTTTAGCTTAGCCTAAAAGTAAAGTTTGTCTCTTCGCCAACACCTACAAACTCAGGGCAATGATGGTTACAACCCCTCACTAAAAGAATAAAGAAGAATAGACAATACGAAAAAAGTTGATGCAATTGATCCCTTTGTACTGGATGTTAAAAAACTAAAAATTTCTCCTCAATGGGTAAGTTCTGAATTTTGGAAAAAATTATATCAAGTGCCAGTAAATTAAACCATAATTCAAAGGATCAATATATATTACTGTTAAAACCATGAATAACTTTAATGAACAATGAAAACAATATTGTTCTTCTATATTATTACTTTTGGCCATCAAAATCAGTTTTTGTTCAAATCTAGATGATTTTTGTGGTCTTAGTTTTTGATGTTAAAAGTGTCGCCTGTCTCCCCTAAGTATGTACAACTCTTAATGTGTGTAGAATTCATTTGATCTAAGTGTACATATTTATGGAGAAGTTGTGTCTATGAAATATAATTTTCATGGATGGCTAGATGCGTCGTTGTCTAATAAGAACTCCATCTCTTGATCTCCCTCTCTTGTAATTCCATTACTCATGGGTACCTATCGGAGAATGGGAGGAATCAATCGGTAAATGCACAATTTCTACAAATTTTCCATAACACTTACCCACGTATTATTTATGTGATGTTAGTTCCCACCCCCATTATATATAATGGGTGTATGTAAGACAGTACAAAGGATAATGGGGTAAAACACTATACTTTGTTTTACATATCACATTATATTTAATAATATTTGTAATTGGGGCTTTTAAGCGTCACAGAAGCGTCAGCAGGATTACATATATATATTTTTTAAGGGGGAGGGGGCTCGTTTTTTAGATTTAAAAAAAATCCAAATATTAAAATTTTTTAAAGAAAATTTAAAAAATCTTGTTATTCACAAAAATAAAATTTTTTGATTTTATTTTTCGAAATTCATGGCTAATCTCATAAATATTAAATTTTTAAATTTTTTTTTCGAAAATCAACAGTGATTCTCAAAAAAAATTCAAAGATCCGCATTTGTTTAAAAAAAATTAAATTATTAGGAAAAAATGTCGCAAATCCAAAAATATTCCCTGAAAATTAAATTTAAATAAAAAAATGAAAATTTTTATTTTTTTGGAAACAAATTTGAAAAATTAAATTAAATTTCAAATATAAAATTTGGGTTACTATGAGGTGGACCAAATTTTGGAATATACATAAAAAATTGCTTTGTATAAGTTGCAACCAAGAAATGTGAGGAATCATTTTAAATGAAGGATTTACTGGACTTGGGATTAGCGTTGTGTCGGTGTTTATTTAGGACGTAAGACTGTACGCAGTCCAATTCAGTTCAGTCTTGGTCCGTTACAGTTCATTCCTGCGTATCAGTCCTAAAAATAATTTATCAAGATCGGTCCTTTATGATATCAATCAACTTTATTTCTTCTTTGTGTAATCAGTTGTAGTACTGATAGTCCGAAAGACTGAATATCTTTTGCACCGGTCCCCAGGAACGATAAGACATATCTAAGGGGCGGACGAAGGGGGAGACTGATTACACAGGGGAACAATTAGGGGGGGGGGATTTGTAAAAATGAATTGAAGACAATAATCGAATTTATCCATAAACGTAGAATCAAAAACTGCTCTCAGTTTTGATCTCAGTCATCTAAATTCTGAAATATCTGAGATTCTAGTAATTCCCAAAATAAAAAATGAGATCACATAAAAAATAAAAAATGGAAGAAAAATTCTTGGAGATGCATATTTTTTAAATAGATCTTTTTTTAAATTATATACATTTTTCTATTATATAAGCTATGATATTCCTCATCACTATGTATTATTCATAAGTAACAAGGGTCTTCAGAAGAGTGTTGTGTTTTTCAAAAAAATTCAGTCTAAAAGTGGAAATAAATAGAGTTCAGAACAAGATACAGAATCAATAACAACACTTATGTATACGTTTTATTACTCCGTCCTTTAATTTGGTGATAAATGCTCTGTTTCAAAAAAGACAAGAATGCAATTTCTTGTTGATCCCCCGTCGTATATTATATTGGCTATTTTATTATTAAGCAATGTTATAATTCAGTTTCCAATAAAATACTATAAGGATTTTAATATTATGAAATATAAAGTTATATGTAATTCATTTTAAAAATTGTGGAGAAATAATATGGCAATGATAGTCTGGGAGTACTTATGAGATAATTAGAAGTGGGTATGATTCGACTTATTTGACTAACTACCAGATGATTTCGGCTCTTTTTTTCCTTTTTAGAAGAAAGGTTGCATAATCTAATATATGTAAAAAAATAGCCCCCTTCACTCCCCAAAATAAAGAATTTTTCCTTTTTACTAGAAAATTTAATAAAAGAAATTTACTTTCATTTTTCAATTTTTTTCAAGAAATTTAATTTTTTGCAAATAAATATGTATTTTAGTAATTTTTCTACAAAAAATTTAATATTTGAGTTCTTTTTAAAAAAATTGTTATTAGAAATATAATTTTTGAAATTTTTTTTCCAAAAAATTTAATACTTCAAATTATTTTCTAAAATTTTTATTTTGGATGAGCTGTGGATTTTGTTAAAAAATAATAATTTTTTTGTAAACCACTCTAAATTTCTATCCAAAAAAGTTTAATTTTTTCAGATTTGCCGTAAGTTTTTTAGATTTTTTTCCAAAAAAAATTTGTTTTATAAATAGCTTGAATTTTTGAAAAAAAAACTAAAAATCAAATTGTATATTTGTATTTTTTTTCAAAAATATTTCAAAAACCAAGCTCCTCTACCCATATATACTCCTGTAGTCGCACGTGAGAGAAAAAAAATGTATTTTTTAATTACTATTTAAAATATTAAAGTAGCGGCATTGGGATTTTTTTGGAATCGTCCCATCACTACTAATGAAGAAGAACATAGGCAAATTCACAAGCAATGTTCTCAAATACCTATTTGTAAGGGAAGAAAAAAAGTACTTCATCTATAATAAAATCTGATAACTTAAAAATAATAAAAAATATATTTTCTCTTTCCTTCGTTCCTTAAAAAAATCTTATGGTCACTACAGAAGGGAAAAAAAAGTTTATATCCTTGAAAATATGTTTACATGTTACTCACATCCGTCGAGCAAACTGGATTTTTTTTTTTAAACTAAAAAAAAAATACAAAACATGAAAGTACTAACACATATTTGACAAAATTCAATATTATTACAAACATAGAATGTTATATCAAACTAGTAGATGCAGGAACAGTGTATTTTTGTTTGTACACGCATTTGTTGTCAACAAAGCTCTTCTTTATTGAAAGAGATGAATGTTTAAATACAATGTTTATTTTTATAGAGTGCATAATAATCATTTTCTCAGACTCATTACTAAATTTAATTAGTAAAATACTGAGGTTGAGATAACTAAGAGTGTTGCATATAATTTAAAAACTCTATTTGAATTCAACCTATAGGTGAATTTGTGAAATTTCTTTTAAATTTATATAACTACCGAAAATACGTTAGAAAATATATGTTTAATTGAAGAAGCAATAATAAATTAAGGGTCAGAGGATCATATTTGCAAGGGGGAATGGGTATTTAAACATATTAGAGTGTTTCCTGTTAGACGTTGTGTTGAAATGTTTGGATCTTTGATTCAAATCCGTTCCTTTTGATAAAAAAAAATACATTTGCCAAAGTTTGAGCAAATTTGAACAGTGTTAAGAATTATCTGAAAGGCCTTAAAGTTTTGAAAAATACCCATTTTCTTGATTATCGTGAAAATTTGCGGTTTGATAATTTTTTCCTGATGACTTAGTAAATGATACATTTACGTTGTTCAGAGAAATATATAAGTGAATTATAGCTTAAAATATTTAAAGGTAAAACTAATACATAAACGAGTATAAGGTGTTGCGTGCAATGTTTTTATGTTTTCCTTCTTTTTTCACTACAAAACACAAAGATTTTTTATGTAATATTTTCATTTTGTTGAAATATTTAAGTCTTACATTGACAATTGGTTCTTTTTGATGAAAAAAATACAATGGTAGCTCAACGGCTTTAAAAATGGATAATTATCCATTTTTATGAAAATGAAAAGCAATGAAATTGAACCAAGAATATTAGTTATATTTGAGCGCAAAATCCAAAACTGATCTTAGTTTTTCTCTGGGTTGTCAAGCTTCAGAAATATTTGAGATTATAGTAATTTGAGACTATTATTGTTCAGAGACATTTTTCATCATTAAGACAATCCCCAAATTGAAGTACAATGAATAAAACTGATGTAAAATTTATTTTATGATTATAAAATTGTTTTTTTTATTCTGTATTCTCTTCTAAACTCGACATATTTCCATTTTTAAGCTGAAAATGATGAAAAACAACACTCTTCTTGGAACCATGATTACTTATTCATCATCCAAAGTGATAAGGAGTAACATAGCTCATATAATTATAAAAAATATTTTATCTTTTATTTAAAAAAATACCAATTTAAAAAGAAGGATCTCCAAGGAACTACGTCGATTAGGTATTTTTTTGAGTGATCCCATTTTTTTAGGGGGGTGAACAAGCAAATATGTAACACTATCTTATATTTTGTACGATTCCAATGTCCTCATAATGACATCATATCCCGTGACAAATAAAATCATAACATAAATATAGTGAATACAGCGCTTGGCTCGAATTCAAATAAAATAATTATTAATTACTATTAGGTATATTTTGAATATTAAAATTATCTACACATCATGAATGGATCTCTTCATTGTTTCTATCCTGGAATCCCCTTTCCGAATAAAGGAGTCCACTTTACTCTCTTATGAAACCTTGTAGTTTTTCTCGGACGAATATTCATCACATCGTCCCTCGTAGAATACGGAGCTCTGAACAAGACTAAGAGCCTCTCTTGAGATGGATGATTAAGTTATAAGTATCTACCTTTAGTCCAAATTCTTGAAGAACAAAAAAGTCCACTTTTTCAGGTATTCATGAATGAATCATAGGCTCTAAAAATTGTCTAAGTAAAAT
This sequence comes from Lepeophtheirus salmonis, assembly GCF_016086655.4. NCBI lineage: Eukaryota > Metazoa > Arthropoda > Copepoda > Siphonostomatoida > Caligidae > Lepeophtheirus > Lepeophtheirus salmonis. Next base: position 21,266,262 of record NC_052139.2, read on the forward strand.
TGCATTTCAAATTCAAATTGTAGTATATTTTAGTTTTATGGCTATAACTCCTCATTGTTGTAGTACCTAATTAAGAAATTATTAATGATATATTTTACATCTAGAGCATTTTATCTGAATCTGAAAGTAAATGGATCCCGTCATAGTTTCAACCGTTGAATATATTCATTGTTCCATATGGACGGAGAGATTCGCACTAAAGGAAAAAGTCGACTCTACTCTAGTATGAAGCTTAGAAGTTCGTGTTTCTTCTTCGGCTAAATTTTCATCCTGTCACACTTCCGTATATATTGGAATTTGAGCATCTGTTGTTTAGGATAAAGTATCTCGGATCTCTTCTTTTGTCCTAACTCATAAAGACAATTTTGTCTTTAATTAATGAAGATCAATGGTGTTATCCGAACATGAATATTATACATTAGCTACAATTATAGAATTTAAATATATTAAAAATAACATGGAAAAATATTTGAGTAAATGGAGCGACAAATTATAAACATAAAAGTGTTTTTCATTTGCTTAGATTGATTTTCATTAATTAAAGCCAACATTTTCTTAAAGCATCAATTATTTCAAGGGATCTCTTATAATCATAGTTATTTTAAAATAAAATGGATCGAATTTAAAAAACTCTTCTGGGAGTTTCAACATCTGAACGATATTGTTGTCTTTTTTATTGGAAAGTCTTCTAATTTATTTACAGATAAATTTTTCCATAGAATTTTGATCTTGTTTTTCCTTATTTTTCATTTCAAATTATATTTTCTTTTTTGTGCCAAACTGACTCAACTACCAAATAGAGTAAAACCAAAAAGCTTTTCAAATCAATACAATAAATTCTTCGAAATTTTTTGAGACGCTATTTTTCTTAAGACTATGTATTTCGGAATGATTATGTAGTGGTTTCATCAAATCCAAATAATTAATTGGAGCATCTAAGGCTTGAGGTGCTGAGATTTATGTTTTCAAATATATTTGTACCATAAAAGTACAAATATCCTCGTTCCTCTTTGAATGTTAATTTAAACCAAAACTTTAATAATCAAATTTTTAAACTATACAACACTTCAAACAAAGCCAATAAGCCTCGTGCATTGAAAGAGTAACATAAATTTAATTTCACGTTTTGTAGTACAACTAAGAAATATTATTTAAAGTTCCAAAATTATTTTTAATCATCTCTTGGAAGAATCTGTTGAAAATGTTTATTGGCAAAATTGATAATTTCTTGTCGTTTATTTAGAATCTGACATGCAATTCCAGGCTCATATTAAGTTTTTGGAATCTTTTAATTGTAGAGCCTCGGGAGAAGAAAACTTAATATTTCGTTTTTTTGAATACTCTTTTTAATTCAAAATGATAATATAGGAAAATAACAAAGCCACTTGTAATGAAGGCAATTTATTTCCAGTCAATTTGGTAGCAAATATCCCATAAAGATATTACTTATTTTTAGATTGTGTTGATTTTTCCACAGTGTCTGTCTTTGCACTTTGATATTTACCCTACTTTTGTCAAATAAACTATGATCTTTAACTAAAAATATGCCAGGAATATATATATTTTTTACTTGTAGGAGGAAAATGGGGAAAATGCAAAAAAATTGCAGGCAACACGTTATCCATGTATAAGTTTTCTCTTCAAATATTGTACTTTGTAATTCACATTATATATATTTTTTCTCAAAATAACATGAATATTTCTTGGAGTAAATTAAGTGATCTTCAAAAAATTATTAAACAAAAAAAGGCTATATCGTGAACTGTTTTCCATATAATCAAGAAAGAAGTCATTCTTTTTTTCAAAATTGGCAATTTTCAAAACTTTGAGGTCGTTGAGCTACTTCTAAGCACTGTTCAATTTTGCTCAAACTTTGCCAAGTGTATTTTTTTATCAAAAGGAACAGATTTCGACTAAGCGACCCGGACATTTTAACAAAATAAAAAATAAGAAACACTCTAATATATATATGGTGACTCGTAATTCTACCTTAAACTATTTTCCTCAGGACATTTCGCTTTAAATCTATTTTCACTCATGGATATAAAATATAAATAATGAGGTTTATATTGGTTGAAATTGCTCCCTTTAAATTTTTAATAAAAATATTTAATGTATAAATACTATAGAATACATTCAATGCTTGTTTTTTTTGTTAGAATAATGTTTTCCCTCATATTATGTCAATCCATGAGTCTTTTCTAACATGAATAATACATCAAGTCATAACAGGCTACTAAGCAGGCTTCTTCCGTTGGAATCATTGCCTTTTTGTTTATTTTCTTAATATACTCATTGTATTTACTAATTTGTTGCTGGTTCGAGTTCATTACATAGTAAATTTGGATAATATGTATTTATTGAAATTTGGGGCCATATTTATATTTTAAGACGAAATATCCTTGAGGATAATTGGGTTTAGGGCGAAATGGTTTAATTTAAGAACTCCTGAGTCAAAATAACTTAAAGCAAAAGTACCTAGCACCTATATATATACAAATATCTTTTACAAGTTACTGTTTTGATCATGTTACAACTTGTATAATCAAATTGAACAAGTTGCAACCAAAAAATGAGATGAATAATTTTTAAATGAAGGATTTACAGTATTAGAAATGAGAATAATGCAATAATTGAATATTCCATGAATGACCAATATACTAATTGTGTAATTTTTTACTATTTTAATACAAATTACTATAAAATAAGTAGTTTGTGACACATTATAGAGTTCAAATGCTCACAGTTCATAAATACTCATTAATAAATAATAAACAAGGTTAATAGAAATCCAAGGTTAGACCATCATGTAATCGGACTTGCTAGAATTTTCAATTTGATGCACCGTATCGATTACTGGGCAAGACCAGAAAGTTTTTGACGTCATAGAGTATGACAATGGAATATTAACAGCATATCTACTATAATATATATGTATGTTTTTCTACTAATAACGCATAGGCTAGGATATTTATTTCAAAAACGGAGACGGATACAGACTTTGGACATAAAAAAATAGTTGTTCAAAATTCTGAGTTACGTACATAAGTTTAATGTTTATGTTTCATTCTGATCAGGCCAGATTTCTGGGCTCTGGATGACAAGTTTTTTTTTTTCGCGAATAAGTTAACTTTTTTCATTAAACAAGATCGATTCCCTTTGTCTCAAACTTTTTTAAGGTTCGTCATCCCAAGTGTTGAAAATACCATATCTTTATTCAGTAGAAATACCAAGTTACCATTATATTAACATATTTCCGAGTAACATGACTTCCCGACGTTACTTTGAGTATGTCTTTTATTTACAAATGAAAGAGTGCCTCAAATCCACGTCAAATATCATGTCACTGATGTCAAAGGGCAAGTTATGATATAGTGTAACAAAGCAACATTAGCCCCATTTTGCGGCAAAATAATACAACTTCTTGAATGCTAATATTATTCAATAAAAATATAGATGTATGTTACACATATAGAGGGCTCTTTGAAAATTCTTCTCAGTATGTGCCATTTTTTAAACAAACGTTTTAACAAAAGGTTATGGACTGTTATACCACCTTGGAGATGATATTTTTTTAGTTGGCTGATGTCGAACAGGGGTGTTAGTTGGATTATATCTATCTATGTATATTTTTTTTTGGAGGGGGTGCATGGTTTTTGATTTTATTTTTAAATCCAATATTAAATTTTGTTAAAAAAAATTTGAAAATTAAATATTTTTGAAAAAATTTCAAGTATTTAACGGAAAAATTTCAAAAATCCACTGATAACTAAATTTTTTGTAAAAAATAGAAAAATTAAATTAAATTAAAATTTTTGGAAAAAAAAAATATATTAAATTTTCTATTAAAAAGAAAAATCTTTATTTGGGGAGTGGGGCAATCCGCTCCAGCCCACCCCATGCAGTCGCCCCTGTCCTATGAGCGCCTGGTTTTTAAATTACTGATTTAGGCTTTAGAGTGTTTTTGAAAACACTGACATTCAGATAACTACTTTGAATATTTAATAGACATTTCAAATATGAATGCTATCTGTAGGATGAACCAATTGTGAAAAAGGGAAAGTTGAGATCCATTATTACTTTTTCAAGTTTGTTTTTTTATGGGGTGGAAAACGAAGAAGACGAATAATAACTTTACTCATTTTATGAGCATAAGGGCTTCAAGCACCACTATAGTATATTTCTTTATTAAATAAAGTCATTGGATCGAAAGGTTAACTTAAGTGGTCAATATTAATATGAGTATAATCTTTTTGAGTTACAAACAAAGGGGATTTTTGTGGTTGAAATCACGACAATTCCCCTAATATAAACAGGGGGGGGGCCGGAGAGAGTGGGATATTACCCCCCCCTTTATTGAATGTTTGCTTTTTACTAGACAATTTAATCCTTAAAATTTAATTTTGTGTAAACAGATGTCAATTTTTAAAAAAAATTCCAAAAAATTAATTTTTTGATAATAGCTATAGATTTTTTAATTTTTTTTGTGAAAAGCTTTGGATTTTTTAAATATTTTGCCAAAAAATTTATTTTTTCTAAATAGTTGTCGATTTTTGAAAAAATAATTCAAAAAATTAATATAATATGATCCGGCAGACGCCCCTGATATATGACCATATATTTATAACACGAAACTTTTATATATTGATAATTCATTGGCAAATTTTGACAATTACTGATTATGTCATATACTGGATGCGTTGCCCATTAATTTTGATGTAAACTATTTATCTGAGGGCACTTTGCCTTAAAGCCATTTTAGCTCAAGGATATTTTGATTTAATATATTATATAAATGTATGAAGTTTATACAACGTTTGGTTTATTTTTGGTTGAAATAGGTGTTCTCTTTGAATTTTTAGAGTCAAAATATATCATATTTATTGCTATAAAATGTTTTTTTTCTGTTGGAATAATGACAGAATATGATCTTGACTCCTGTTATGATTGTTTATCACTTCATGAGTCTTTTCTAGTACAAATAATTCATTAGACATGATGGATGTTGGTGTATGTCTTGACATTTTGGGGCATGATTCCATCATTTTTCCAAAAGAAAACAAACATTTAATTAGTTGTATAGTAATAGAGAAGGTTGTGTCCTTATCGGGCAAGCGGTTCAAGTGGTTCCGATTCTTGAACCGCTAGAACCGGAACCGACAAAGTCGAACTAAGACTGGAGTGACCCTGAAATATTTGCTATCAGTCTCGATTCTTTTGTTCAGCGTTTTCCAATATTTTTTTTTTTACATTGCCAGGGTGATATATCTGTATCGAAGTTCCAAATAGCTAAGGGCTTCTTATGGATCTGGAAAAGTTATTTTAGACACCCGACGGTGTCAATAAAAGAGGGAAGGGGTTGGGTAGATTATGGATCCAGGTCCACTAAGTTTGTCGGGGATCTATAATATGATAACTATAATACTTTTTTAAGCTATGGTTACCCAAACGTCACTATGACTAGGCCTACTACAATAATTCATTTTGAGCTGAGACTTCCTTTATACGAAACATGTGTTCTATGTATGTGTCAAATGAAAGCAATCCTCCATTCTCCATCTTGCTGCACCCCTCTTCCTAGCCTACTCTCAATATCCCCACTTTGAAAACCATTGTCTCAAGCAACCTTAGTTTTAGGGCCCCCTACTAGAGCTTGGGGCACTATGCACTCTGCGTATAAGGTAGCTGTGACCTTGTTTGTATCTTATATCCTTTCTTGGGTCCGAATTTTGTAGCAATGCCCTTGTTTTAAGTGAACTGTCACCAAACTGAGCCTTTATAAAGAAGAAGTGAGACCGAAGACTGGAACCGAGACAGATAAAACTGAACTGGAACCAAAATAGAAAATGTTGGGATGAAAGAAAGAAGACCGGTATCAATATACACCGGGACCGATAGAACCGCTGAACTTGAACCGGGCACAACCTTGGTAATACACATTACATATTTTGAAATAAAAAATCAAAGGGAACATCAATACAACAAAAACAAAAAAAATACGTATCATTCTCATTTATTTATAAATTATCAAGCACCACCGGATGCGACGTTGAAATTTGAACAATCAATAGTCTAACTTTAACGTTTTATTTTTATGGTTTTTTTTATTTAAACTTTGCGCAAATTTCATTGAATTTTAATTTACTTTTTTTAGAAAGGTAATATTCGATATTTTTTATGGCTTTTTCTTGTAAATTTCATGTTATTTTAACAACAAAACCCCGTGCTTTTGATATATTAAATTTAAATTAACATAATAAGGTAATTTTGTAAGATGGATTAAAAAAACAAAAACTGATTTGCAGATACAATAATTGAAAACACATCTCACCCAATTTAGGCAACAACAACAGCCTCGATTTGGGTTCTAAAACTCGCACAAGTCTGTGGAAGCAAAAGCCCGACCTATTTTTATTTTTTTTACATTCCAGGACGATGGAGTCGACTTCATGGGTGTTTGACGACCTCTGTTAGACTCAAAGTAGCTTCAGACAAAATAATCCGTCGGATTCAGGTCGGAGGATGTAGGAGGGCAAACATACTTGGTCACCGAGTCGTAGCAGTGCTCTTGGATCCAATGCTGAGTCGTTGGTCTCCCCCAGGGCCTTCTCCTTTCGATCCGATTCATCTTTGAGACCGTAGCATTGCTAATATCCAGATTACAAAATTCATTACAACAAAGAGCCTGCGTTCGCCTCTCAAAATATTGTAGGGTTGAAATTTTTGTTGACTCCATGGCGTTGTTTTGGCTACCGAGTGAAATATTTATATGTATATTACAGAACAAAAAAAGAAAAAAATGTCGTGTTTCGTCATCATATATGCTGTAAAAATCCAGAAATCTTAAGTGCCCTTTCCCTGTTCACCTTGTATAATTGTGCTAGAAAATTTCACGAGGAAACGGAATTGACTAAAATTTGGTATGTGGTAAAATTGATAGTATTCCTACTCATAAATAAAATATTGGATCCTTCACTCAATCCAACTCTGAGTTCTGAGGTCTTAAAGAGGAAGAAATTAGCATTTTGATGAATTTTTGATTTGTGATGTATCGTAAATGTGGGGAAGTCTATGGTGATTAGATAAAATCGGTGAATTTTTTAAAAATCTTTAAATTGACACTAATTTACATTTTTTGTCAAATCTACTTGAAAAATTTCATAAATTGCACATATGAATGTCGATTAAGAGCTCATTTTATGTATTCGCCTCCAACACGAATAATGTTTGGTTTTTAGCTAAAAATATAATCAATATATTAATACTCAGTCTTGTCTCCAACCCAAAGGGAAGAAGGAGTATAAAAGAGGAGACTCCGGACGAGGTATAGTTTAAAAAGAGTATATTATATGGTTGCACGGACTAAAGTACATAAGAGCTAAAATACAGGGAAGTGACCCGACCCACGTGAAAAAGGGAGTGTAAAATATATTAATTTTAATATATAAAATATTCAAAAGTACGCAATGATAAAACTACTTTATGAAAAAGGATTTACAAGATTAAAAAAATAAGATAATGAACTTAGTTTATATTTCTTTATATTTCCAGCTTGGTATCTTTAGCTTTTCACAAAAATTTTGCCATCTAAATATAAACCACTTATACTTCTTTTAAAAAAGTATAGAGTGGTTAAGTGATTGTGATTTAAAAAAATAATAACTTCCTTTATATTTTTTTTTTTTTGGTTTTTTACATTGCTTCTATGTTACGCTTTAAAAGGCCTGTATGATTAAGTCTTCTTTTTTTTTTTGACAATATATATATGAATTTATTTTTCTGCTTGGGATATTCAAACAACAGTTGGGCTTTGGGCGTTTCCACCTAAAATTAGCCCATAATGTAAGTAAGTAGATTACTTTTCTATTACAATTCTTTTTGATTTATTGAAAAAATCTAATTGTGAAAATATTCATTCTATGTCATTTATAAATATTCCAAATATTTTATTCTTGTTATTCTATAACAAATTTTTTCTATCTCCCCCCTCCCTTTCTCCGTAAATTCCTTGGATAGTATCATGAGGATCTCTTTATACAAATAGTATATAAAATGTATAATTGTATAAATTCGAACAAGATATGTACCAATCATTCAAAAATTAATTTATCATGTCTGATCATACAAAATTATACAGTATGGTGATTTTAAATCCCGAGAATTTAAGGATGATGCTTATTACTAGTTATTTCACCTTAAAAAAATAGGATCCAGATTAAAATTGTAATAATATTATTAGATACGTTACCGTATACCCCTTACCGTATCTTGCATCCTTCGCCTAGAAAAAGGGCAAAATTATTTGGTAGTCGGAAAATTATTCCCATCTATCAAATTGTTATTCAATAATCACTGTCCACAACTTCATAAGAACTCATTGGAATTTAACCAATCAAAATTAAGTAAAGTATTTGAAGGAAAAGAAGAAGAAACATTAACGACTGACAACAGTGTGTCGGTGAGGTCACACCATGCGGAATAACAGCGGGCACCAAATTAAAAGCTAACACAAAATATACTGTATATTTTGATGAGTCTGCTTCTTTTCTTCTAATTAATGTTTGAATTTTGATTAGTTGATATAGAATTAGCTCCTTTTAAGCTGTTAACAATTCTCAACAGCTATTTAATAATAATTCCATAGTTGGCAAGAATTGACACTAATAGATTTTGTACCTTTTTTCTTGCATTATTTCTTCTTTTTTTTTTTTTGAGAAAAGGTTGCGTGGTACAATAAAGATAATGCCGTTTGGAATGCAATTGTTTATGTTGATGTCACTCCAAACACTCATCAAGATAAATATAGATGCTACGTTCGATATTTATATATATATTTTTAACTAGGATTAAGTAATACTATAAGCTATTAAAGACACGAAAAATCTCTCGGATCTTTTTTAAGATCCATAAAAAGTTCGAGTACCCTAATTCGGTTCGAAAAACTGATCTTTTCGGATAATGCAAGCTTACTGGGTACTTTGGATTTGGGTCCAAGATCTATCTTATCTCTATTCCCGATCCATGAGACTCCTTGAAAGCCTTGGAAACATCACAAACAGTTGATTTGGGGAACTTTATAAACTCAATAATCTCCTGGCACGGAATGCTACACGGCGTTCGTATTTGGAGGGCATTTCAAGATTTTTTTATTTTTTCTAATACAATTTTGTCAGCTAAATCTGATGAGCACACTTTCATAAACATAGATTTCATAGTTGCCAAGATATTGAGGTCCAACTTGTTCCACATTTATAATCACCACCTTGTATATGTTCTTCGTTTTTTGACGAATTCAAAGCGAAACAACAGGTAAAAAGCTCCTAGTATAGTTATTAACTTTACTAAATCAATTGTGTAAGATAAAAAAAGTATGTTATCTTTAAAATATTATGATGGGAGCATAACTTCTAAATATATATATATAAAGGTACATAGATAACTTAAAATTTCCTTTTTGAGGTTTTTATATGTACTGGGTGGTCCAAATAAATTGAGAACATCTTTAAAGGCTTATATCAAACGAATTAGATAGGTTAGAACCATAAATTTGTTATTATTCGGAAGCTGCGTTTAATGAAATTCAATTATTTATAATAAGATCTGCCTTTCTTGATAACCTCAGCCACATGGCTCCGGAAGCTTTGATAGGTCTGGTCGACCTCCTGCAGATCCAGCATTGCCCTTCTACGGTTAATAGACTTCTTCAGGGCCACCACTGACTAATGATACTTGGCACAAGCCTCATGCCCGACCCTTCCCTTTTAGATAGAAATTGCATGGTTTCAGGTCCAGGCTGTTTGCAGGCCAAAAATCAGAACTCCAAGAGTGTGGCCACCATGTGCTGGGCCAAAACTTCATGAACTTTTTTTGGCTTTTTGCCCAATGCACTGTCTTGTTGGAAGGTGTAATTTCTTCCTTTCGCTTTTTCATCCATCCACCTAATGTAAATTAAAAGTGAAAAACCAAAACAAATACTAGGACAAATCTTTATCCGATCGATGTCACCCGGAGTCTTCCAAATCTTCCTGTTCCATGTGGCCGAGGTTATCAAGAGAGGCAAATCTCGGAATAAAGAATTGAATGTCATTAAATTTGGCATTCAAATACTACAAAAATTATGGTTCTACCCCCCATATAGTTCTTTCGTTATAAGCCTTCAAAGATTTTCTCAATTTATCAGGGCCACCCTTTAGTATCCTGATGTGATTTCTGATACTCTGTGTTTTGATTAGGACATGGAATTCAACCATATTATAGCTTTTTATATGGTAAAAAAATATAAATGAAACGAATATATATACAAAAACATAGGTATATGAAATCCTTCAAATATGCCAGAGGCGGAGAGAGATACTTGTGTTATTCATAAAATAAATTGACCCCTGCTATTTATGTAGTCTCATATCATTTTGGAATCGGATCGAAAAAGTGTTGATGGTATCCTTATAACATCAAAAAGTTATATTAATTTTGTGTCAACTCACTGTTGAAATCTCTGTTTTTGGTTCTTATTAGTAGAATAAAATGTGACCTGCAATTATGTAGAAATAAATCCAGTGGCTTAAGGGAATTAAAGCAAGGTCTACAATACTTATAGAGGTCTAAACACTGGGCCTGAAACCACTGCCGGTTTTAAAAGAGACCATAAAACAGAATTGCCCGGACTACTCGCTTAATTGTCCAAAAAATATATGTCCCTTGTATTTAAATCAAATCTAATATCTGTATTTATATAAAATAGAGTTTGTGTCTTTCTGTTTGTGTGTGTGTGTCCTTTATGGGTGCCACACCGTTGTACCTAGGAGGCTGAAATTTTACAATGCCAATAAATGTTTTTTCGTACTTTTTTGTGTGCAAAATTAGTGCGAAACTTTTTTTGCAATTATCTTCCCGAATTTCGATTTGGCAATTTTATTACAAAAATAAAAAATGAATTTCTCATATAGACACATTTTTTCATTTATATATTTTGTTATGTTGAAAGAAGTTTTTAACGCATTTTATTCTTTTTAAATTCATAATAACACATATATTATTATTTATTATAATGCTCGTTCGCACCGAAGGGGTCAAAATTTTAGAAGAAATAATATTTACTATTGTCAATGTGATTTCCCGCTCCCCCCTTGGTCCGAGGAAGGCCGAGTAACCCCGGTTGCAAGTAACTACATATAAACCAAATTCAAAAAAAAAAAAAAAAAAAAAAAAATTCCCAATTGTTCACAAAAAGTTAAATTTTTTGGAAAAATATATTTCAAATATTAAATTTTTTGGAGAAAAATTCCAAAAATCTATAGCTATTCACAGAAAATTAAATATTTCAGGAAAAAATTAAAATGAAATTTTTGGAAAATTTTATAAAATTTAAAATATCAACTTTTTTGAAAAATCAAATCAAATGTTAAATATCATATAAAAAGCAAAAGTTCCTTAGTTTGGGATGGAGGTCTACATCCCGCTTATTTACAAACTTATATAAGTAACCAACGCTCATGTCCTATTCATATGTTTGTAGCTAAAAAAAACAAAAAACAAAAAAAACGAATACACACAACTATAGACAATTGGTCAAGTTGCAATATAATATCACCTACCGGTATGCTAAAAAAAAAAGAAACCATTTTTTGAATATTTTGCGAATAGTTTTCACAGGGTTTTATTAGATCAGCAATAAACAGCTGTAATAAGGAAGGAAATAAATATAAATAAATAAATAATAAAACTGCGGACATAGGCAGAAATTACTCTGATATCGATCCTCAATTTTATTGGACATACACTTCCTCGAAAAATCCTCAGTATTATCCTCCGTCTTTCATGAGCACACGTACCAGTGATTACCTTATACTTGATTTTAAATCTTCAAGAATTAATGAATGATGATAACTACTCAGTAAAAAAAAATCTCTTCAGATTGCCAACTACAAGGTTGGGCAGCAAAACTAATTAATATTATTTATGTTAATTAATGTAAATTTTCTTATTAATATAGAATGTTAGTTTTTTTTTTTTTTTTTTTGACATTTTGGTTCAGCCATCCTTTGTTCTTAAACAAAGTATAATAAACATTTCTTCGTCATCTCGTCATCCTGAATGAGCCAAAAAAGCCAAAAGCATCTCAGATGATGGCAAAGTTGAGGAGGCGAATATTATGGACATTGTGTTGTGCTACAGGGGCCTGGTTTTCAAGGCAGCCAAGATGAAGAATGATAGAGAAGACCTCTCCAAGAAAGCAGGAAGTGGAAAGCACGATTTAAAGAAGTTTTTGTTCAGTTTGGAGAAATAGATCAAGGAATACTCCACTTAATCGATTTATGGCCTTACCAACGACTTCTCTTGGGATTGTTCTCATACACGATGATCCAACGCTACCTTCTGACAGAGGTCATGAAGGCCAGGGTGCTCAAGAGGTAGAAGAAACTCCTGAAGATTGTGATCCAAAGATATGTGGCTCCCTTCCTCACCAGGTTTGAACCCGCTGGACTTTGCAGTGTCGGGCACTTTTGAGAGGAAAACCAACAAAACTCCGCACACAAATTTGTACTCACTGAAGGCTGCCATAGTAGATGTGGATGACAAATTGTCTGAGGGGTTTGTCATCAACTCCTGCATGGCCTTTCGACGACTTGTAAAGGCTGTATTTGAAACTGAAGGCGGCCAAATTTAGAAATTATTGAATTATTCTTAAATCAACCTCTTGAGTCCACGTTTTGCTGCCCAAAACTGTAGAAAAAATCTTGCACGTGTTCTAGATTATATTTCATACAACTCTGAGATGTATCTACATTTTATAATAAAACCTCTATCAATGACCCATCAATAAACATCCAGCCCGGAAAAACATCGTGGTTATAACTTATAAGAAATTGGATTTAATTGTGAGTTGGTAAGTAAGCTTTTATGTTTATAACATCCCCTTATAAAAAATGACTAATCAAAAAAAAAAAAAAAAATGAGTTTCACAATCCAAACAAGTTTTGAATTGAGTTTATTTTCCTCCTCCTTGAGAAAATAATTTTCATTAATAAAAGGAGTGAGACAGGGAAAAGAAATCTACTTAAGAGGAGTGAGACAGGAAAAAGAAATCTACTTAAGAGGGATGAATGTTCTAAGAAAACAAAATGTACGACTTGTAATGAAATAAAGATTAGGCCAGAAAGACATAGTCATAGATAAGGGTGATAATTTTGGTAAGAATAGAAAAACGTGCGAGGAGAAGAGAAGAAATACTTATGGCATCATTGAGTAAATAATATACATCTTCTTCTATCAATCAAGAACGTTATCTTTTTTAAGCCTTTATTATTCAATATTAATACTATCACCATCTAATATTATAAAATTTTATATCATTCCTGCCTTTATTATTCAATATTAATATAATAGTAGATGGTGATAGTCGATAGAGAACTGAATAAAATGCCTAAAATAACGTCGCCTTCTGTCTGGATTTATGAAAATGGAGGCCCAGGAATTTGGAAAATACTTACCGGATGAGAAACAGATGGTTTGTCGGATTTGTCAATATAAATGTGACTTTAGTCCCCTGTCTAGAATAACACACCCCTCATTATCCTCATCTCATATCAAGAGCATAGATATTCATCTAAAAAATCAAGTTAATGATGAATACATCAAGTCACACTTTAACTCTGATCTCACAAAGATTAATTTTGTATATTTAACATAAATCTATGATGGTGTATTTTTTATTATGTAGATTATATTTAATTAAAGCCTTCTTTTTTAAACTTGGAACTTCAAATATATTTCGAAATACTCTACTTTGTCGTTTCATTAGTTCTTATTCTGAGAATAAGGTTAATAATGAATTACAATTTTATGCAGTGTGACGTTATAAAATCTACTGTAACGGATAAAAAACGTCTAAGTCAATTATACGTAGTATATCTTCATTAAACATTTTGCTAATATATACTTTCGTTATACCCTCAAAAATCATAATAAAGTAGGCAGATGATAATCACATCAGTATTTTAAACAATGATACCATATGTATTTTTTTCCCCTTCACCTTGCACACATTTTTCTCTACAATATTATCAACTTTAGTCATAGATAATAAGCAATAATAACCACTGAAGTTAATGTATTAACCTTTTATAAATAAATTAATATTATTCTTGATTGTATCTCGCAATCTTTCTATATCAAATTTTATATTAAAAAGGAAAAAAATCATTGATTTGGGGGGGATACAGCCCCTCCAGCCCACCCCTGCGGACGCCTCTAAAAATCACAGGATATCCACGCTTTTAGGATAAACAAAAATACAAAAAAATACTATCTTCATCTGTTTTTTTCGGTTTTCTGAAAAACAGTCAATTACACATATTTATATATTTAAAAGGGGTTTAATAACAGTTCGGGGACTAAAATAGTAAAAAACATTTATTTAGCAAAATTCGATTTATTTATTCATTGTAGTTAACTTGGAGGGCAATACAACGATTATAGGGGGTTATAAATTTTCCGATAACATAAGTAGAACGATTTCTCTTTATTCTCAAAATAAAACTAAGTTTCAGCGATTATCTCTTCTTTACCTCTGAATTTTTTTGCAGCGAGTATTCTTTTGAGGTCTGCAAACAGAAAAAAGTCACTCGGAACCAGATATGGAGAATATGGTGTATGGGGAATTCGTAGTTCGTAGACTAATCCATCATTTTCAGTGATTTGTGACATGGTGCATTGTCTTGATGGAACAGCATTTTCTTTTTCTTATAATAGGGCTGTTTTTCGTGATTTCATCCTTCACAACAATGTAATGTAACAATCGCTGTTGAAGGCCTGACCCTTTTTGAGGTAATTAATGAATAATCATACCAGACAAGTATTTCCACACTTTAGATTAGGCTCATCGAGTGTAGTCTACTCGGCTGACTAACCATTGCACTCTGGAGTGTTGTAATGGAGTCACGTTTTATTTATAGTCGCACGTTATCTAAAACGTTTTTATTTATTACGGTTGAATTTAGCTTAAAATCATGAACACGGTGTTACGTTTGATCGTTTGCAAGAGAGGTTTAGTCACCCACTTTGACAAAGCTTTCGATCGTCAAAATATTTAAGCATTGTATGTCCAACACGTTACTTGATATTTGCAGAGTCTTAGATTTGTTAATCAACTTCACATTACAATGATTCAAAATTATTTTGAAGACTTTTTTGATGTTTTCGTCGGTAACTTACTGCCTCTTTCGGACATTTACCGTGTGCATAGTCGACACTCATTTTACCTCGTTTAAATGTAGCAAACCATTTTTAATGGTTGATTTTTTGGGTGTAGAGGTATTTTTTTTTTTATTAACCAAAAAATAATGCTTCATTAACTAACGTTATTATTGTGTATTCATATTTTTCAAAATAACGAAAGTTGCTTCACTCAAACTGCTATATTTCACGACCAACTGTTCAACAACTGGCAAACTTGTAGACATATCTTTTTAAGGCTCATACTAACTAAAAATCATATGATCGGTCCAATTTAAAACTAGGTATGAACCGATTCTATAAATGAATTTTTGATGATGTCATGTGTTTTTTTTTTAATTGTGAACATCGATATATACCTTAGTCTTAATAATAATAGCTAATACAAGTTTTTATTAATTTTTTATTTCTGAAAAGAGAGGTTGGGAGTGGATAAAAATAATTGATGTGAGTTAGATCTATTCTTTTCAACTATCAAACTATTGTTTAGCCAATACTCAGCGACAATTGCTCACTTCAAAGAGCCGATTTTTTGAGCTGGATCATTCGTGATCGACACATCATTAATAAGCATAATGCTTCATATTCCAAATTAACCATGGGTTAGATATATATTAATGAATCCTTTACAAAAAAGATTCAGTTGATGAAGATATATAAAATATTTCATTAGACATTTGGGAAGCAGTCAAAAGTATAGCTTCAATTAACATAAAATTACTGTTTAAATTATTGGTATAAAAAAAAAAAATATACTTGGTCTGTAATAGAAAGGATTCCTAAAGGGGAGGAGGATTTCCGACATATCGATAAATATTCCATCTGGAATTTAGAGTTTACTAAGTAAGTGGAACTTTGGTGCAATAATTACAATTGACTTTTGTAAGGTATTTGATACCATTTTACTTATATGTGGAGAACAATAAATAAATTATTTTCTAGAAAATATTTCTACCCTATTAGAGCTTTTCTATTCAATGGTACGTCGACTATTACATTATGTTATTGGAAAATTAATACAACAGTTTAAAAAAAAGTTGAAGCCAAGGTTGTTCTTTTCTCTTCTAGGCTTAAAGATCTTGGAGATTCCATAAAAAAAAAAGTTTGGTAGTTTTGGAGTTGGTTTTGGAACGTCATACAATGTTGTTGATATGCAGGCTGACGATATAACTTTGATATTGGAGATAAAGTCAGAAAACCAACCAACAAGGAGGATTGAAGTTTTAGTGAACTACTTCAAGAAATATGAAAAAAGGTCAGGTTTGAATATTAATAATAAGAATACAGTTATTATCCCCCTGGGTAAATGGGATCCCTCTGAAGGATTTAAAATAGCTGATTGCTATATCAAAAAGAGTCTCGATATTTTAAGAATTAAATGAGACAATAAAGGAGCCTCTTTTTCAAACTGGGCCAATCTAAAAATTTTTTTATTAATTATTCTATTCAAAAATGGAAGGTATTAAATCTCCAAGAAAGATTTTACCTCTTTAATTAACAAATTTTTCCTAATACTCCTCATAAAACAACGTCTATTCTATGGTTAGCCGAAAAGGTCATTGACGAAGAAAATTACTGGCTTAATAAGCAACACAGATTCCATAAAAAGACAAAATAATCATTTAGGAGGAGGGTTGTCGTTGCTCTTCGGAATTATTTAGAAAATTTATAAAAATATTCTAGTTTATCTTTTAAGAAGCTCACAGTCCGAGTGGCGTGCATTTGTTTCGTCCGATCCTACTTACAAATGGGCAATTCTCTCATTCGTGGGTAGTGTTATCTATGAATATAATCATAATTTATGATCTAAACTTTAATTCTTTGTTCAATAGTGGAAAGTTTTTCTTTGCACAGAAAAGAGCTGCAAAATGCAAACATCCATCTCCCTCCAATTCTGTTGCACTTAATAATGAATTTTCCCTCCAACTCTGAAGAAGAGGAGGATAAAATCTGTGACGGATTTTAAATTGGTTAAATTTACCTAGAACATGGCAGAAGAGGATCGCGAAATCCAAAACTAAAGTCAAGGATTGAAAATGATTCACTGACAAATATCTACGGTGGATTTACCTGACTCATTGTTTATTAGCCTGTTGATACTGTTTTTTATTCTTTCTTTTCAAATATATATATATCAATCAGTGTATTTCGTAATGGTGGAGATTTGACTCCGCTAAAAGTTTTAACAAATTTAATAAAATAGATATATAATTAATGTTTCTATTATTATAAAAGTTAACAAAGGAGTCCATTAGGACAAGTCCTAAAGATCACGGACAATTCATTCTATTCTAGTAGTTTATTTTTTATTACAACCTGTATATAATGTGGTAAAATGTACAATAAAGTTACTCATACGTTTGAGAGTTGTGACGCCCTCCAGATTTTTAGAGATTTTATCATGCAGAACATACCTCGAATTACAGAAAAATTTATAAAGCCTTTAATTTTATTTGGTTTCTCCTTAAAAAATCAAAGCGAAGCAATAAAAAAGAGCTATGGAGCTATTGTGATCGTAACCACACCCCCATATTCTGCCTTCTCCTTAGTCTTCATGGAACTATGCTATGGACATATTACAGTACTGCCACTCATTGTCAAATAAAAACTTTAAAATTTTTGCGCCGTTTAATACACAATCATAAAAAATTAAAAAGCTATTCCGGATTTAAATAATCATTATGGTCGTTTTTTTATCCTTTTATTTTAAATATTATGAAACTATTGGTCCTTATTTTTTATTAAATATTTAGATATTTTGTGCCTTTGTTTTTTTTATTTATTACCGTCAATTTTTTTAGAGGGAACTTTTTGCTGAAAGTGAATTGATTAATAACATCATATCCAGCAATATTTTTCTTAGTTTAGATAATTAATTTTAAAATAGAAGGTTTATATATATATTGTATGTAACTTCTGTAAATGAAAAAAATAAAATCACATTAAATTACAACAAACAATGATTGATTTTAACAATTCAAAATCTCCTACAATTTTACTCTTCCTGACATTGAAAAGTAATTGACCTCAAGCATTGTATGCATGTAATATTTAAAAATAATAATAATAAGTGTTTGTGCTATAGAGGCAAAGTATTTAAATGAGTCATTCATTAGAAAAGTTATCATAAGTTTAAAAAAAACGTAGAGAATATTTAAACGTACATACTTCCTTAACAAATTTTCAAATTTGCGTCGTTGAATTTTATACTGTTTTGACAAAAATTAGGTCATTGTAAAGAATTTTGTTTGTAAGTCTTGAAATGACACAATGATTCAAATTTCCCAAGTTTACATTTCCAACATATTTCTGTAAAAATACTACATTTATGACTCACTTGGATCGTAAAATACGACGCTTCACATATTTTAAACGTGAATATCTCTTAAATAAATAAGGCAATTTATATATAGTTTATGAGAATTCAATGTTTATTCAAAATCAGGCATAATTAATAAAGTTAAAGACTTTTCAAAACATATATAAATAAATCAATCAAAGAACGGAAGTTTTAAACATATTTCATCACTCAACTTATGATTCAATTCTTGTCAAAACGTAACCATACAAGGATCTTAAGTCATACCAAAAGAATGTTAAGGTATGTGGCTAACTCATTTCTATCGAAAAGACCGATTTTTTTAAAATATTTGTACATAATACCAGAATTTATTGACACAATCTTCATTCAAACGTATTGTTTCAGATTAATTATATAAAAGTTGAGACTCGGAGATTTACTAGTCCACTTTACGCACAAATAACCCGGTGTTACCTCACTAACTGAAAAATGTACGCTACATTTTATTGTCAGTTGTCGATTTTTATGTTCTTTCCTATGATCAGTATTGTATAGGTATGTTGCAAAATGCCAATTTACGGAGAAGAAAAATCTTGCAAAAGGTGTGCGCAGAAGTCTTGAAGTGTTTTTAAGATTCCCGTAGAAATGCTGGATGTTTATTACTTTAATTGGGGAAATCAATTTGACGTCATTTTTATTTAAATGACAGTAAAATCTTAAACTAGTTGTTTTTTTCCTATCTGTTGAATCAAACCACTCGCTGGAAAATAAGTTATTTCAAGATAGCTTACAAAATCATAAGTAAAGTGTAATAGATTAAATAAAAATTGTACTGGAGTTTACAAATCTTATTTATATAGTGTTGTGTAGAGTTTGCAAAAATATTTGTTAATGCGACATACATCAATTTTAACCCGACATTTGTACTTTCAATCTTTATTTCTGCGCATTATGAAAGTACTTAGTCTTAATTTTTAATTTCTTGGTTTTTTTTTTCAATAACTATCATTAATTGTCTGGAGAGCGTGGATAGATATTCATATACTCAATTTTCATTTTGTACAATTCAATTGTAGGCATTTAAAAATATTATCTTTAGCACAATACTGTACTCTGTAATTCCTGAAAATATCATTCAATTCCCTTGATATTGAATTGAAATATCATATTTTATTATATCACAGATTTTGGTGTAGGTTATTATAACATAAACCCTGCCAAAAAAGCTGCGAAATTTCGATGATAAATTGGTCATAACTTCCTTACTATTGAAAGTTGAGACAGGATTTTCGTATCAAAATGTCTTTTTTACCATTATCTATTAGATAAAATTGGTTTAAAGGGACAAAATTTAATTTGATTTTTTTTTTGTAACTTACCTATGTATATTGTGAACGTTGATTGCTTGAATTTGAATTTTAACTATAAAAACAATAGAAATTATAAATGATTATAATATAATATAATTATATATATTCTTCGCAACTATAGAATTATTCTATAGTTGCGAAGAATAGGACATGAGCAGGCTAAAAAATAAATCTGCAAGGTGGTGTTACTTTCTGTAACTTGGGGTAATGTAAATATACATTACTTGAGGGGGCAGGGGTCTCCTCTATGTGACAAGAATAATTATCATCGGGGAATTGTATAATTTTGTCGGAATACGGCGCCATTCTCTTATACTATATTTCAAAACTAATATAAGCAAACAACGCTCATTCCCTATTGACGAACTATTGAAATCATTTTGGAGCCTTTTTCTGTTTCTTTCTAATAGAAAGATTGCTCGATAAAATATGTAAGGCAATGGCATGATAAATCGTCTAAAATAATTTTTCTGCGTTTTCAAGGGAACTACGTAAGTTTACCTAGGGACGACGCTAGGTGTTAAATTTATTTTTATATTTTCCGACTGACATTATATGCGAATAAAAATAAGCAACTGAAAATAAGCAAAAACATCTACAGCTGACAACAAAATACAGTCTATATGTTGATGTTAGCAAGGTAACGACATATTAGTGATCCTAAACTATTTGTTGTTAAGTTGTAAATATTTTTTATTTATTAAAAAGAGAATAGCCCAACAGTTTCAGAGAACAATGACGACATTGGCTAATAACCAGTTAAGTTTAGGCCTTTTTTCTTTCTTATTGAGAGGAAAAGTTGAGATATGGAATAAAAAATGGTCAAACAGTTTGTCAGTATGTCGAAAAGGACAAACTACGAGTTAAGCTCAAGTCTTTACTCGTTTTTCTCTTTGAGAAGAAAATTTGATAGATGCAATTAGTGTTTTGTCAGTCCATATTTATTCTTTTTAGTCCTGTTCATTCTTAGGAACGGTCCTATCAGTCCTTGGGATCGTTCCTTAAGTTTATCGATCCTTCGGACTGTCAGTACAAGATCTGATTTAAAAATGTAAGAAATAAAGTTGAGTGACGTCATCAACTACCGAAATTTATCAGTTTTAGGACTGACATGCAGAACTGACAGGCACATAACTGGACGGACTGCAGTCCTCAGTCTTGAAAAAGGACTGACACACCACTAGAGGCAATTACTATTTTTTATGTTCTCGTAAAATTGGTGTCCAACGTTATACAATCCTCTATTTTAGCTTAAAAAGAGTAAATTATTGAGATATTTTTCAAATTTTGATTAAAATAAGCATGGTGTATAATGTTTTTGCTCTTTGAATAACGAGTTTTAAGCTACTTTTCTTCGATTTTTTTTTGTCATTTTAATAGCAATCAGGTATGCGTTTACAAATTTCAGTCTCTTACTCTGGTTTTTGAGATGAAATGATTTTTATACTATCTACAGTGTAATTGGGTTGCATATTATTCATAGAGGAGTGTTTCATTAATGAATTGTTTTGTTATTTTTCTTTTTAAGAGTGTTTGATTACAATTTATTCTATTATTAAATTGCTTACGTTAGTACATATTTTGTATCTAGAGTATATATATAATTGTTCTCGAGAGGTCAATGGAGCTTATTCCTGTCTTTTTCGTTTTTTATAAGGAAAGGGTGAATCAAATAGATATAAGTACATCTAAATATTAACTTCAACACATTGCTGTTCCTATTTAAAACACCGCTCAGTGTAAGGAGTAGTGTTATATTTGTAGACTCGTCAGGTTATGACATTTTTATAGTGTACATATGCTTAATGCTTATTTACATAGAAAAGAACTGAAATGAAATGGAAAAAAACAAAAAACACTGACTTTCTTTCCATATAGGTATATTGCTTTTACGGGAGACTTGAGTCAGGAGCAGGAGCGGAGAAGCTCCTCGGAGACAACACACACACACCAAGGGAAGCAATTCACTTTCTTTGCGTGTCCGGACGGGGAAGGATATCTTATTCTTTCATGCTCATAGGATGAAACTAGAAATAGGAAGTGGAGGTGGTGGCGTTGGAGTCCTAACCTCCGCCACTCATCAAATCAGTAAGAATATATCTTCATCATCCTACTCCAGATCCAGAGAGGGAGCCAAGCCACGAGGAGCATCTCCCGTCATAAAGAATGGATTTAGTGGAAGCATTTTCCAAAGAAAGATTGCTAAAAAGGCGGAGATGGATCAGTCAGAGGGTAGTAGGAATGGTCTTAAAAAGACCACTGACAATGACATTGCCAGTGACTATTTTAAAAGCACATATGGGGCAAATGAAGAAGTAAAGGATTTGAAGGAGAATCCCTCAGTAGTTGCTAATGGAAGCGAGGGAGTAACGCGACGAAGGAGATCCGTATCCAAATCCACGAACACTCCTGGTTTGTATTATTTTCAAAATTAGAACTTTATGATCTCTTTGAGTAAGTTTGACGAGTTTTGTGTAACATATAAACATAGATGAATTATTATTTTGGTGTGTTTTCAGTCATCCTTACTTGGCTTTCTATATTTATAAACTTTCTTTCCTTTCCAAAAATATTAAAAACGACCTTCTTTTTTTATTCTTGAATACTTTAAATACTTTTTTATTTATATATATATAATTGACTTGTAGGCACATTTCCTTATGCGAGCTACGAACAACATGACTTGATTTAGTATCCATTTCTCACTTTCTAACAAATCCCTTAACCTTTATATGTATACAATTGAATATTCTTGATTAATTTTTTTTTCAGGTTCAATAACATCCTCCAAGCATGACTCAATAAATAAATTCACTGCATACATAGTAGTCAATAGATTTATCTATACATAATCGTCTAAGTAACGACAAAGTATTTTGAAAATGTTTCAAAAATAGCATTTGTTTGTTGTTAAAAATGGATGCAAAAGCTCCAAAGGAAGGATAAAGTTTTTATAGTTATTTTTTCATGCAAGTTTCTGTTTGTCAAAGGGTCACTCCCCGCCCCCCCCGCTCTACAAGAGATGCAAAATACAATTTACTTCCACTCATTTTGCAACAAATATATATCGATATACATTGGTGCAATTCCTTTGTATATTTATTTTAAAAAGCTTCAAGAATTTTATATATTATGTAGTTTGACTCTATGGTCACAATTGCTATGTTTTACAGAATTCAACGTTACGTAACAAGTGTTATAGTAAAATTCCTTCTAATGATAGTTGGCCCTGTTTCAAGACTTTTTCCGAGTTGTTCTTGATAGGTTATAATATCAATTTCGTGAAAACAAAATTAAGAACTTCCTATCTAAATATAATCTATTCTTACATACTTTTTAAAAAAAATCTAATACTTTTGTGTAAAAATTATCTACAATGTTTTTAAATTTAATATTTTCGTTTTTTAAATCTATATTTGTCTTGTTTGTAGATCGTGAGAAATCTATTGAACCTCAATCCTGCAAGGACTCTCCAAGCCGTTACTCCAGCTTCTCCTACCTAAATCTCCTTCCCCCGGATGGAAGCTTTCCTCATCGGACTCAGCCCATAGGAGACTCTATCACAAAGTCCCGTAGAAACTCAGAAGTGGGTGACTCTGGACCTTTAAAAGAATTCACTAACGTGACAAATAATAGCAATTTTATGGTTCGTAGTAATCCTATTGGATTGGCTGAGCCTTCCAACAAAAAAGATGGATATGCAGTAGGAAAGGATGGATCCCTTTATAGAAGCTCTGAGAATTTATACATTTCTTCTACCCGAGATTCTAGTAAAGAACGATCCTCTTCTATTTCACTAAGAGAAAATGGAAGTGGTAATTGGAAAGAGAGGAGATCGTCATGGAGTACAACTGTGTCGACGGGTATTGGACTTGGTAGGGGGTTAATTGAAACAGGAAAGCCGGCAAAAAGCATATTTATGCCCTTTGGCTCAACCAAGGGCGTTATTAAGAGCTATTTACAAAAGCATATGAACAAAAATAAGAGCGAACAGAGTAGTAATACCTCTTTGAATACCACATCAATGACAATTAACAAGAAGAAACCAGATTCGATTGAAAGAAAGAAGGAAGAAAGTTTGGACATCCAGAAAGGAATTGAGGAAATTCGTTCACTTACTAAGTCTCATTCGTGCTCTTCTTCCTCCTACACCATAAAAATGACTAGTAGTAGTAACTTCAATAGCTCCTCAGAGCGAAAATCGAGAAAAAGCGAGTTTGAAGACAAGAAACAGCAACAGAGCCATTCATCAACCAAGGTTGGAATGGCTTTTAAGGAATTGGACGTCTCTCTCAAAGCCATTCCATCTAAAGATGACGTACAAACAGTCACACTACCCACTAATAAACGTCGAACCCTTAGTTTGAATAGGAAGTCGATAAACGAATTGCCTGAGGATAATGTTACCATTTCTCTTCCTGGGTCACGCAGAACCAGCAGGAATCCTAGTATTGAACGAAAACCTTTACGCAAGGACTCGAGTGTTGAGATATTTCGGGGATCTTATGATATAAAAGTTGGAGTAGAGAGAAATAGTAGCAAAGTGAAGGAAATTTCAAGTGATGTTGTTCTCATGAAAGGAAATTGTCAAGAAAATGAATCTGCTCACGCCGTCCTCCATCTTGATCAAAAAGCGTGCAAAAAAGTTGCAAATCTCGATAGCGGTTCAAAGAACCAAAAAATTATATCGATGAAATCCATAAAAGATGAAACCAAGATATTTAAAAAGGATGAATCTACAAAAATCGAAAAAGATGAATTCAAAAAGAGTGAGTCCACAGAAACCGAAATTGAATCTTCCAGCAACATTTCCCATAATTCAGAGTCCAATGTGACAAGAAGTATTCATCAATCCATGGAAAGTGAGAATACAATCAATATGGAGAGTCACAGATCTGAGACCTGCTCTCAAACACTTACAACTACAATTTCCTCTACTCTGCAACAAAGCTCGACCACAACAGAAAATGAAACGAAACACACATTGACAAACAACTGCGAAGGCGTGGGTCATGCATTGAAAGGCTTGGATGTTGCATTGGAAGCTCTAGCCAAGGAAAGAAATGCTGCCGTTCACTCTGATTTCAAAGCATTGAAGGGTAGAAAGATGAGTGCTGGAGCCAAAAGTTGCAGTAACAATAATAATAGCTCCAAAGGAGGCAGTGTCCTAAATATCACTGTAAGTCTTCCTGCTTCTCGTAGAGGAAGTCGATGTCCATCAACGGACAGAAATGGAACTGCATCACGGAGTCGAAGAAACAGCATGGACTTGTACTCTGCTGAATACAAAATGAAGCTTAGTAAGGACGGAAAGAGCACACTAGAACAAAAATCCGTTTGCCACATCAAAGTGGATGAAAAGAACAAGGATGACTTAAATCTCTGTGGCAGGTGTCATAATATGAATCATTTTACTGCTCGGTGCACAGAGTTCGGTAATCTAAAATGCCCTCGTTGCCTTGAGTGGGATCATTGGGAAGATACTTGCCCTACAGCTTTGATTTCTACGGATTGTTCTATTTGTGATAAATGTGGAGCTAATGGACATGTGGGTATCATTCATAGTGCCACTGACTTCAATCAACGTCGATGTATCGTAGATATGTTGGGATGGGTGTCATTTCAAGAGTGGTTCTATGAATTCAATTTTAGATCTTGGTGGCAATTAAATGGATATGTGGGTGTTCCTCTCTACAAAATATACAAGAGAAATACCGAATGGAGGTTAGAGCCAAAAGTCGAAACAGATAAGAAACCTCCTTCTAGCTCTTTTCGAAGTGAACACTCAACAAGAGCCAAAGGAGGGTATGTTCTGAGTAGAGATGACTCCATTGATGAACTCATGAAATGTGTATACACTCCTCGTAAAAGAGTGAATATCTCAACACACGAAAACGATTCCGGGAGGTCAACTCCTGAGTATTTGAAGAAATATCCAGGATCTACAAAAACACCTGATGATGCTTCTGATTCAGAGTCCTCTATTAAGCCCACGAGGCGAAGAAGAACCTTTTCTGAAACACTTAGTATGCTAGACGATGATATTCTGGCTGAACTTGATATCAAGTAATTTTGTGTAGCCTACATGACATGGATTGTATGTAGTTGTTTTATTTAAATGTACCTTTATATTTCTATATGTACGTGTTTAGAGTGATCACAAATTATTTTTTGTTAAAAAAAAAACCTTCGTAAATTCCTCTTAATAAAAAGATGCAAAAATATATGATAATACAATATGCTTAATGTGTGTTTTTAACTGTATTTTTTGATTTGTATTTCTTTCCTATCTCATATTTATCAAAAAGATTTTCACAACAACAATTTTATCAAAAAGATACAAGGAATGT
Source organism: Lepeophtheirus salmonis (assembly GCF_016086655.4). NCBI lineage: Eukaryota > Metazoa > Arthropoda > Copepoda > Siphonostomatoida > Caligidae > Lepeophtheirus > Lepeophtheirus salmonis. The sequence continues at coordinate 21,292,517 of NC_052139.2, forward strand.
TAAGGCATGCATATTACATAAATAGTTTCGGCCTCATTATGAAAAAATATATAACAATGAAAATGAAAATATTTCACTCATAAATAGTAAGTAATTATTTCCTCTGTAAATTATGATGCATTGTGCATCAATTGAATATCTCTTTTCTTCTTCCTCATGGAAAAGTCTATAATATATATATTTTGGTTCATGTTGAAAAAAGTCTAGGGTGGATGATTGTATGTATGTAAGTCAAATGAAATACAGGAGCAGCGATCCAGGCTCTGGGATACAAAAAGGGATCAGTGTATTCGAACTCCAACAAAATGAGTATAATGCCATCCGCCATCACGGATATTTCCATGATAGGCAAACACTCCTACTTCATCCCCCTTTTCCAAATTGAGGAGCACAGTTTGACTCAGCATTCCCTCTGCTTTCGAGTTCTCGAGTCTCTGCAAAAATAAAACCCAATAGTAAATAATATATATATAATATATACAAATCATAATAAATATTTTACATCTTTATAGTCTGGCATCCCTTCTGGCATTTCTACCTCATGTCGTCGATAGGAACCAGCCACGTTTCTACCATTGTGATTAAGTTTGACATAGGAAGGCTGTCCGTCCTTTGTAAGGGCATGAAAGGAAAAGAGATAAATACCCGGGAGAGGAGCTACAAATATCCCCGTATGTGGATTTAATCCTCGTCCAATATTAACATTCGTACCATCGTAATTAATGTAGCTTTGAGGGCGATAAAATGGCTCATTCCGATAAGCATCAAAGGCTACATTCATGTACTGATCCCGATCCCCTGAGAGAACCCGATTTGAGTAACTTCCGATAAAGTTACGAGGTTTCCTTTTATTCAAAATAGACTTGGAGTCTGCTGTTTCTTCAAGAAGAAATTCCAGGTTTAGAATACGAGTCTCAAGTTTTCGAAATTGTTCATCTGAATATTTATATGAACTTGCAGCACCTTCACATTCTAAATTAGGGATAAAATGAAAATGACGTAGAAGCTATTTGTGTTGTTGATAAGATAACCGATTTATTTACTTTCTTGCACTGTGTTTTCTAGTAAGGCAATCCTTCTCTCCTGTTCGATAATGATGGATTGGAGATCATCTGTGCTGATTTTGGACAAATCTTCTGTCTGTAAAAAAAATATATGCAAAATATTAACTAGGGAATAGTTGGTAGAAACATTTTAAGACAAATACAATGTATTTACTCGTAACTACATGATATATGTAAGTATGTAAATAGTTTCATTGACTCGTATTGTCATCATTTTCTCCTTTAGCTTAACGACCCAAAGACATGACGTAAATTTACTCGAAAAGAAATCGGTTGCACACCAGTTTGTTATCACAACAACTAGTATTGTATCAGTCCTTATTTAGGACTGAAGACTGCAGTCCCGTCGAGCTCAGTTCTGAATATCAGTCCTAAAACTGATAAAACTCGTTCCTTCGTTACTTCACTCAAAGTTTATTTCATCCTTTTTAAATCAGTTCTGAGTGTCTAAAGGTACGTCCCGATAGACTGAAACGAATAAATGAGGACGGACACAATGCTAAATACAACCACCTGAATAGAACTCTTACAATATATTCCTTTAAGAATACGATTTTCTGTTTAAAAAAATATTTAATAAAATCACACATATGATATAAAGTCATTCATACATATATATAAGAAACTGTATATTGAACAATTTAATGCACTTTGTTAGTTAGTAAATTAAAATCTTGAGGCAAGGTAAGAGACTGCTATAAGGGAAATATATTTATAAATAAATGGCGAACAGTTAGATCTTCCTCAAATATCTACAATATATTTATAATTCTAAAGTCCCTCTGTTACCAATTCCACATACTTCATATTCATAATATCACAATATGGTATCATCACACTATCCTTGACATACATAGATTTTCGATTTGTACATATTAAATACTTCAAAGTGTCGACACATTACTGGACTTAAAAAAAGAACACAAATTCTAACAAGACAATGGTATAATTAGGGACTTACAAGACTTTTTGCTGAAAAGTCCGTCTCTTTTAAAGACTCTGAAATATCTTTTAGTAGTTGAACTAATTTATCATCCACTACACTAGTGTTCTTCATGTTGCTATGATGATGGACATATGAGGATTTATTTTTAGCTCCAAATAAACGATCCTCTCCTCTGATCTCCAAGGAAAATATGCCCCATAATAAATAACAAAACTTTGCTTCAAAAGAGTTTACAAATTTCATATTTCAATCACTCATTTATTATGGCCTTAACTCGGCTTTTTTTTTTTAATTAAGAAAATATCACCAATTTAGTGGAGTAAAATTAAGTTCCTTTAAAGCTCTTTTAGAAAGTATATATTTTTTTTTTATTATTCTAAAAAATCAACTATAACAATATTTTAATTCATTAACTAACGAAAAATTTTATAAGTATGCTGTATTTCACTAAGAATGATTCACTACCTCTGATGTTCCAGTTCGAACGCTCGCGTTAGACTAACATCTATGTAAAATATTTTACCACTTATTCTTGAAATATTTCTTTTTTTTCTTTTTCTTTCGGCATATAATGTGACGCTTGACTCTATGATGATAAAGAATACACGAGAATAAACATTATTAATATTAGGTGAGGAGACGTACCCATCTTCAGTAGAGTAGTTACGTTACATCTACAATTGTGGGAATAGACGCTAATTTTTTTTCTATCTGGCATACAAATTTCATGTTTGGCATTGTTGTCTTAATGGTCTTTAAATAGTTATATAATTAGTAGGGTTTCTCATTTCTAGGAAGACTATCCTTAAGGAAAAGCGCGGGATCCCAAAATTATAAAAATGTCAGGATGAGATAGTAAATAATAAAAGGATAGGGTGGGATCTAATGAGTAGTGTTATAGCGGTTATTATTTAGGACTAAAACTCTAGTCCTGTCCAGTTTAGTCTCGATCCGGTCCAGTTCACTCCTAAAACTGATAATGTTTGGTCCTTGATGACATCACTCAACTTTATTTCTTTTTAAAAATCAGTTTTAGAAACACGGCGTTACCTCGCCAACACAAAAAATATTTTGTTGTCAGTTCCGTCATCTCACTTTATACGTTATGGCTATTTCATAATTAATTCTTTTTGATAAATAAACAAAATAAATACTATGTTCTACTATGCAATATTGCCGCCCTAACTGATTTCCAGCTAGATTTAGCTGATTTTTGACTAGTCTAAGTGGAAAAAATATAATCTAGCTTATGACTGGAAATCTTACCTGATTTTTGAAATAATTTAGCTGATTTTTGTATGATTTTCGGTCTACAGATAACCAAAAGAAGACGTTTCTGCATTAATACATATTTTCTGTGTATGTCATTTAGCACAATTGGCTGTTTTGCACGTACGTTCTGATACAATGCTCAGAAATCTAGAATTTCTGGTTAGCGACACCTATTTGCTAGATCTTCCACAAGACAGCAGGCTAAAATGTTAATTAATTTAAACTAATAAATGATGGACATGAATCTCTGAAAATTGTGCAGGCTAGCCTGACAAGATGGTTATCTATAGCTTCCTTCTGCTTTACAAAGATTGTGAGACTCTTGGTTGGAGAAAAAAACTAATTTTAGTTAAATCAAACCAACCGAAAGGTGTTACATATCGGAAATGCTCCACTCTTAATACTGTGATGAAAATAATCATGGTTATTGGTTATTTTTGAAATCTATACGAAGGATGTCCAAAGAGTAAACAAGATTTTTGTGTCCAATGATAGTGATCCTACCAAATTGCTTGAACAATTGACTCTTTCGGTTGAAAATTTGGTAAATAGGTTTACTTCCTACCAATCAGCCTCGGATGGTTCATTTCACCTGTAATCTAGAAGAATACTTTGTTCCTAAATTGTACTTAGAAAGCTGAAAATTTCCTCTCTATTTTGCCCCATCACTTATTGGAGGATGGAGATAAGAGCCTCGTGGATCGATGTTCTCAATTTTTGATGAAGCTTATTAAAGATCTTAGAAATAGACTTTCCGACAATGTGAAATTATGAAAAACAATTTCAACACTTGGTGTTGGTAACACTTTGTTTGTGGTGAAAAAGTATATAGTAGCCTTATTAAAATCATTGGATATACCTTCAGGACATATCAAAAACAGAAATTCAATGGTCTAATATAACCCTTGTCAAATGGCTGGAAACAAAAGACACAGTAAAATATGGGTCGTCTAATCTATACCTTTTTGCTTAGCCTCATTATGTTGCTTTAACAATATTGAGTTTGCCTAGTTCCAATGCTGAAGTCGAAAGGGTATTCAGCCAAACCGATTTAATAAAAACCAAGTTAAGGAATAAAATAGATCCTGAAATAGTAAATGCACTACTTCATATTATAAGATATGATAATAGATTTATAAAAAAATATTTTGCCCATTTTTTAGATGTTTTTTCTTGAATGTAGCAGATTTTAGAAGTACAGCTAGCTGATTTTTTTCTTACACCCACCTGGCAACACTGCTACTATGCTTATACTCCGTTTTCAGAGAGACAGGAATACAATTTCTTGTCGATCCCTCGTAGTCGTATTTACATATATATATATATCACTTCTATGAACAAATTTTGGCTATCATATAGAAATAGAAATGTATAGCTACGCACATATTAAAATATTACTAAGTAATATTATAATACATTATCGATAAAAAATACTATATAAGATTTTAATATTATACATACATTTATGTAATTCATTTTGAAAATTGTGGAGAAATACAACTATAGTCTGGTAGTACTTAAAAGATAAATAGCAGTTTGTATGATTTGCATATTTGGCTAACTATGATATCGGACCTTTTCCTCCCGTTTCTTTTCGGGGAAAGGTTGTTTGATACAATAAAGGTAACGACGTGAGAACTCACACGGTGTTACCTCGCTAACACAAAAAACAAAGAAACATATGTATAAAGGTGAATATGCATAGAGTGTGTCGATAAAAGATTTCTTTGCTTTTGTTTACAATTGTACTGGCTATTTTGATGTCGTCATAGAGGAGTCAACTGAGGAGTAAATTCAAGTCTATATAACTAATTCTATTAATACATCATATAATAGTATTTTCTTTTCGTATCAGACAATTATATTAATGTAAACTTTTACCCTTCTACGATAATGGTACTAAAATTAATTAAAAGATATATTAAGAGTTGTTTTGAATAAAAAAAAATAGTTCAGAATACACATTTTCAAATAAATATAGTATTATGAAGAAATCAATAATATATTAAGAATAAGTGGATATTATGCACTAAATATGAAATGCTCATTTGACAAACATAAACTAAAAATAAGATCTTAATTTGTCATTTATCTTTAATATAATAAAAATAGAGTTAAATGTAATTATTTTGCTAACATAACCGAATATGATGCCCTGAAAAAGCCTCTTTTGCCTTGTGATTTTGACTCTTTCTTCCAGAGAGAGATATACATATATATTAATAGTTGTAGGGAAATCAAGTTTTTTATAGAATCCCCACTTTTATATAGCATGGAATAGTTAGTAATACAAACCAACAATAGTTATTTAACTAATAATAGGAATGATTTTGAAGTATCTACTTGCTTGACAAGAATCTCAATAACCAAATAACATTTGCAATTAAATAACTTATAATTAGCTCGTATGGAACACACTTAGTAATTTATTTATTTATATAAAGATTCCAGATTTTCGAGAGAGTAATATTCTAATAAGCTAACAAGCAATTTAGCTACTTAGAAGATGATTCCTGAGTCAATAAGTTTGGAAATTGCAAAGACATTCAAATATTCCAATAAAATCTACAAAAGTTAAGAAGTCACTTATATTTTTAACACATAATCACTTAATAGTTCCGATAACTATTTATAAGCAATATCAGAATAAAATATGCTTTGCAGATTAAACTATCTTAAAAGTCTAGAATAATCTTCTTCTTGTTTTCCAATCACAAAAGGGACTCACAAGTAATAAATAAATAACTAATCAGGGTCAACTGAGGTTTAACGTGTCCAGGTTATATAATTATCTATATAGACCATTCATTTCTGCATTATATATACCAAGGACACTTGCCGATGAAATTGTTTTCTTAGAGTAGAAGACGGATCAGAGTTAACTTAAGGAGAAAAGGACTCAAGAACTTCAATTAGGGAGCAGTGGATGGAGGATAAGAACTAGCCATGTGTTTCCCAGAATCTTTCAGTAGATTATTCGGTCGTTTTATGTAACCCGACTACAACTCCACTGTTTCTTATCGACACACCTTATATAAATATAGTCACCTTGTTCTGTATTTTGTTGTCAGCTATCGATGAACTCGTATCATTTGATACGTCAGGGGTATTTCATAATTTATTCTTTTGATAAAAAAAAACGAGGTAATAATTCATCCAATACTTATGCTTAAGCATAGGAATACAATTTTTTGTTGATCCCTCCTCGTATATTTACATTTACTTACATTTACTTATTATTTCTATAAATAAATTTTGGCTATCATATAGAAATAGAAATGTATAGTTACGCTTTTAATAAAATATTACGAATCAATGTTATCGCAGGGTGACGATAGGTCTTAGGACAAATTTAACAGTCATATATATTTATTTCTCGAAACATCTTTTTAGACTATAGAAATCACGGTGAAATTCCCTTCAAAATAATTCTCAAATCATTCCACATTGCCACCATTTTTGGCAACATGACCACTTTAGCTTAATGATAGGCCACAGGGCGGAGAAGATTCGTAGGTTCTACCTGAGATAAATAGCAAAAAATATAAATTTTTTTTTATTTTGTTCTGAATTCGATATATTTCCATTTTTAGGCTGAAAAAAATCAATTTAAACAATATACATATCAAAGGATTCTTGTTCCATGCTGTATTTCTTTGGAAATGAGATACAAGGATCGGAACGATAAAGCGATACATTCACGATGAGTAGAGAACTTTAATATTTCAAAATGGGATAACTTAAAAAATAAAAAATGGAACAAAATTTATGTCATATTCATTATTCATGCTGACAGTGAGGACTTGTTGATTAGTATAATTGTTACCTTGTATATTTATAGTCCATTTAATTAATTAAATATATCTCTTATATCATTATCTCTTCCTAGGAGAAAACGAGTATTCCATATCTACAAATAAATATGTAGGTATACATCGGTTGATCAAAAGAATAACTTTTTGAAACACCTGCTACAATATTTTTATTATTTTACCTGAATTTTTTAATATTAATATATATATAATTATGAACTTTAATTTTCTATTTATAAAAAAGGCTAATGTTATAATTATTGCTACCTTATATTAAAAGGCATAGAGAAATAAATATATAGAAGCGACAAGATACTTTTGATGGCAGTTTGGCATTGTGTAGTAGCCATCTTTTTGAATATACAGCTCGCTAGAAGAGAGTTCATCTGCTATAAAAATGGCATGGGTAGAATTCAACGTCGACCCTATTTATTGTTTTTTTTTAAATCAGCTGAGTTAATGAAGTTGATAAAATAATTGGCCAAAACAATATCCCAAAAGGAAGAGAGAAAAAAACTCCCAATGTGAACGATTAACTCGTTAATACTGTGACTGTCTTGGGAAAAAAATGTTGTGGACTGCCTAAAAATACTGATACATACATCTAATTCATAGTGATGGATTTTTCGTACGAATATATACATTCTTTGAGTTCCTAGGAATTCATATTGCATTTGGATATCCAATACGTCTTCTGATCCTCTCTTCAATTGCATGTAAAAGTGGTCTTGCCTCTTTGTGCATCACTCGGTGGATATCCTCTCCTTTAATAGAAGAATCCTCTATTGACATTGTGCAAATGCGCTTCACATCAAGGACTTCTGACCTCGCTAATCATAGCCTCTATGTTCAAGGATACATAAATTCCTCCATATTTTTTACAAGATCACAGTATAAATAAGAACTATGGAGTTCCATAACACGACGGAAAGATCCATTAAGGAACATGAATAGATCTCGTCCTCCATCTACTGCTCCGTAATGGAATTTCTTGATTCCTTTTCTCCTTACGTCAACTCTGCTTCGTCATTGATAAGTGACTTTGATGTATATAATCCAGAAATCTATTGTCTATATGGATAATTTTATAACCTGGACACTCTAAGTCTCACCCCTGATTAGTGATTTATTTATTACTTGTAAGTCCCTTTTGTGATTAAAAAACAAGTGGAAGATTGTTCTAGACTTTAAAGATAATGTTCCTCTCTTTTCTTGATAGTTTTGTCTGCAAAACATATTATAATCTGCTATTGCTTATAAATAGTTATCGGGAACTATTAAGTGATTATGTGTTAAAAATATAAGTGACTTCTTAACTTTTGTAGATTTTATTGGAATATTTGAATGTATTCGCAATTTCCAATCTTATTGACTCAGGAATCATCTTCTAAGTAGCTAAATTTCTTATTAGCATATTGGAATATTACTCTCTTGATAATCTGGGATGTTTACAAAATTTAATAAATACTAGATGTGTGCCATAGGATCTGATAATAAGTTGTTCGATTGAAGACAATAGTTAAAATGTATCAAAATATAATTCAATTGTTTGAGTATTAATTGAAAAAATATAAATAATTAAAACTTCAATGATATTCTTCTAAATTTAAATGACCGGTTATTATGTTATCTGTGCAATGAACTGCACTTTTTTATAACTATACGACTGTATGTTATTGAGTATTAATTGAGATAATAAAAATAATTAGAACTTCAATGATATTCTCTATTAACTCTTAATTCTTAACATTAACTCTTCTCCATAATCTTTTTTTTATCTTATTGATTTATTTGGTTTTATTTTGGACATGCTATTTCCTTATTGAAATTCTTGTCAGACGATTTAAAATTTCAAAATCCTTCCTACTATTAGTTGAGCTATTATACATACGTGTTCCTTCTTTAAAAATTGATACAGTGTAGTTTATGTAAATTAGCACTGTATCACATTGTTGAGATAATCCTGACAAAGGTCTTATTGCTCTGTCTGGGTCAATGTGCCGTTTATTATTTATGTAAAAAAATATTTCGCAATTATAGACACTCATTTTCGAACATCGACGTAAAAAAGAATGTGAATTGAAGTTCTTACTAATATTGACATGAATTCAATATTTTTAAGTTTATCAGCTCACACTTTAAATACATAAGATGGAATAAATCAAGGGTAGGCAACCTTTGAGACATGGAGTGCCAGCTTCAAAATTCGAATTAATGATTCTACCACTATCAACAATAATGGTAAAAACACATACAAACTATGGAAATTTGTTCTGATTTGTGCGTGCCTGTGGATATGCCTCAGCGTGCCATAGGTTGCCGACCCCTGGATTAGAAAACCCTTATCTAACCATGATTCATTTAATTTCAGTAAAATATCTATCTTTCCAATCCTCTTGGACGAAACATACAGTCGTAAAGCTATAAAAGATTCCAGTTCATTGCACAGATAACGAATATTTCAGAACGTATAATTTATTTGTAATTTTAATGATATTTAGTTTAATAAAATTAACAATCATGTGAATTAAGATAATAATTAATTAAAATATATGATAAATAAATATTTAATTATACATTGTTTGGTTGATAGTTTCAGTTCCATTTTAGTTTATTTATGAAACACGTCTATTGATCTCACCTTCCTAACTCAAGATTGTGTTATTCATTAACATAAATACTAAAGTATCAGTTAAAATACACCTACAGTGGAGATGATAACTGTTAATAATGTTCTTTATTGAATACACACAAATCCTTAGATGACTCAATCACTTTTTATTGAATACTCCTTCATTTGAGCATAACATCCTGTACTGTAATCGAGTCCACCTTTTCCGTGTTAAAGTTATATTTACGATCCAAAACTACTTAAAGTCCTTATGTCCTCATGTTATCTTGTTGGAGTTGAGCCTGATTCATCCTGCTCAGAGTCTAAGTCTATAATACAATGATTCAAGTACCACAGCTCTGGTACTATCCAGCTTCATAGTAAATTATCAATATATGGAGATGATATCTATCACTATGCACACAAAAATATATCACATCATTTTTGGTATCACAGTCGCGCAGAGATACGCCATAGTATATACTTTTTCTGTGTCTCCATGCCTCTGAGGTATCTGAATCCGATAAGTCCTCATGCTCCTAGACAATTAAAGAAAAAAAAATGAATTGAGAGACGCACGGAGTGATGGAGACCGTATAGATATTATTGAATTCACAAATACTTCCTTTCACTAAGGTAGTTATAACTCATAGCATCAATGGAATGACTACGTAATGATCCTCCATCATTAAAACAAATGATTGATTTTTTTTCTTCCATTTATAGACATAAGAAATTCAATCAAGGGACAAAAGTATTATCCACCACTGTGACAAGTGGAAACGACAATGATGAAAAAGGCTCAATTCATTTCAGATTATGAATCAAGCATATTAGTGAAAAAACGATGAGAAAAATACAAGGATCCAGATATGTTATAAAGTAAACAATAAAAATTAAATAATAATAATAAATAAGTGCTATAGTAATCAACCTTCTTCTAGATCCCTGTTTGTGAACAGCTGAAATTTATTTCAATATTTCCCGACTTGTCTTTTCTCTATATATTTATTTCTCTAGGTTAAAAGGTTTTAATGTTTGTTTTTTATATAGCTTTGAGTATTGGTTCAACACTAAAATCCTTCAAATATCCACAAATGGACACGTTGTTTTTTAATTGTTCAGATGGAGTTGCTCTGATTAGGTATAAGTAAACAATATAGTATTACATTTACTGCACACAAATACAAATAATGTATGTACACTCTCTTGAGGATTAGAGTTGAAATTGTCTTAGAATCACCAAACAATACTTGGTTTTAGTATTGCTTTTAGGAAATGTCTTATAATCCAGGCAGATATTTTTACAGGTCAGTTCACATTATTCATCAGTGGTCTATCTTCACGTTTTTGTAGTGTTAGATTGGTCTAAAAACAAAAAGACTACAGTTCTATCAGTCAGGTCCTAATAAAATTTGTCAGTCCTAGGACTGGTCCTTATATGTCTTTTGTAAAACTACAACAGCTGTAATTATGTACTAATTGGAGTCGCTGAAGTGACATCATATCTCATATCCTGAGCGACTAGAACATATTATAATATATTATACCTATTCTTTTTCTATTTTTTTAGTTCTTATATTGTTGAATCCTAGCTATGAGTAAAGAAAATAAAAAGATAGCTCGCACCGTAGGACTGAAAGACCGATGTATCAGTTTTTAGGACCGTTGAATTGTAAAAAAAGATCGGATTGATTAAAAAAAAAGACTAAAAGAGGCGGGGAAAAAAGACGCCTAAGGTGATCAGTCCTAGGACGGATCCAACACTACGTTTTTGATGTAAATTCCATGCTAATTTAAAAAATATTTCTACGTCAAGCACATAATTTTACAATATGAAAATTTCGATTGAAAATGTTCAAATAATGTAGTAAAAAGAAATGCATTATTTTCAATGGACTTTTTTTTTTTCATCAATCTCCTTGCCAATCAAAATAGTGCTTACATGACGGTCGCACCTGACGATTTCCATTATTTTTCCACATTTTTGATAATAAACCTTCCAGAGCGTGGTGCATCTTTAGCCTCAAAATTATTTGAACAGAATCAACGAAACCAAAATTGCGCATGATTGTCTATTACAGTATCAAGATTATAAATTCTATTCACATTTTCCGCCACATGGCTTACATTTTAGCCTTTATTGAAGAAAAACGATAAGATATGGCGTATTTTCTTTTGCTGGTGTCCACCATTTACGCGCTTAAACAATATTAAGTCAAACTGACGTAGAAATTATTTTGGTGGGAAATCTTATCTTTCTAACATCATTTAGAGTAAACCAATCGCACTTATACAACACAAGCTGCACCTGTGCGAGAGCCGTCTATTGTAAAAAGAATGCATTTATTTTTAATACATCTTTTATTTCGAGGACTTTAATAGACAAACAGTAATATAAATGGGTAAATCATAAAAAAGGAAATATAATTAAAACTTATCCCTATCCTCTGATTAATGTCAAATGCTTAAACTCGTTGGCATTTTTATTATAATAATAACACTTATTGTCCGAGAGCCTGCCAAGGAAGATTTCACCCCCATATGGTACAGAAAGTTTGACCCCTGAAATTACTTATTTCACCTAGAACATTGAATTTTTTTTGTCAGCCTGACACTCTCTGCTGGGTCTGGCCTCTACTCCCGCCTGAAAATAGCCTCTGGACGGATTTTCTTAACCATAAGGTACATGGACAAAACTCGCACCATTGTATGTCAGCTATAATGCTTTATCAGGACAATCCCAATCTTAGCGATATATAAGAATAACTCAGATGCATACAGCACTTTGTGATACATTCTGCAAATCAATACCTGCCTATCATGCCTTCACGAGCTATGATTATACATCGTCATTCAATGGAAAGGGAAAATAAGACTACTATAGCTCCTCTAGAAAAACAAAGAAGCACATTCAGCTTTTAGTCAGCTAGAGTCAGGATCAACTACTGACGCAGTTTAAAAGTTGAGAGGGAGATTTACATCAAGAACCAAATTATATCTGTATATGAAGTGCGGTTCCAGTTGTTTTTGGTCAAGTACAAACCAAATAAAGATAAGGAATGAATCACATGTGCGCAGAAGTACCTTTACTTTTTTACTACCGTGATACAGACCACTACTCCAAAATAATATCGCACTCATTTAGTTGCAAAATGGTGGCCTACTCCAACTAGATCTACAAAAGCATAATTATATCTTCAAGAGTATGGATGGAAGGAAGTAAATGGTTGCTACCAGTTGATGTAATTTGAGGGCGATTTTTCCCAAAAATAATTAAATGTTATTCGCACAGGGGCAAATCTCTTCCTGGGAAATAGTACAGAAGGTAAGTTACGAATTGCATGTTTACCTAATCAAATTTTGTGGGTAAAAAATTTTTCAAGAAAAAAGTCTTAGAAACTGAGAAAGAGTGCAAAGTTCCCTGAGAACAAAATTGGGGTAAATTAAACAAAATTGTACATATGTTGGATAAATAGGGTATTTCAGTTTAAAAGCTGAAAATTCTCATGCCTGAACTTTGTCCGACTAAATTCCCTACTAATGCCATATACTTCAAAATTACATTTTATCTCAATTTTAAAACTGGTAAATGGATGACATTATTTAGAAAATTATCTTAATGAAATTCTATTTCTTTTGTGTTTTTTCTTTAAGTGTATCTTGACGAAGATGACGATACTAGTGAGGAAAGTGAAAACAGTGACGAGGAGATTTTAAATCCACACTTATCCATGGCAAATGCCTTTGTAATTTTCACATATGTATATAGTTTTACAATATGTAACTGAAAATATGGTGAGATTTAGATTGTTATAATGTCCTGATAAAGCACTATCAACATATTGTTATAATTTAACTTAATTTTCCTGTGCGGAAATTTGTTGTAAGTCTTTTATTATGTCCTGACATAGTACTATTCATTTATGCAAAATTTGTCCATGTACCATATGGGGTAAAAAAAATATCAATATACGGTTTTTCATAGTACTTTGTGGGAGGTCTGACCTCAAGTTTCCGACTGAATTTTTTTAGCCTGTACTTTTTATAAATTTAGGAATATGAAGACTTTAGCAGGTGCTATTTTTTTATATACAAGATTTGTGATATGTATTGAATTTACAATTCCATGATTAAAAAAATAAATAAATAATAATAACACTGGCCAGCACAATTTTTCTTGCATAGGGGTTTTATAGTGAATCTAACTTTATTTTGGCTGTTGATTCCAAATCTGTCATTAGTTTTTACCTATCACATCAAGTTTTTGAATAAAGGGGTGATGAAAAAATACTACAACACATTCCAAAAATCCTTAATTTACGAGAGAAAAATAATACATTATTTTTGTTTTTGTGATTTTATTTCCATATTGGTTGCTGATTTCAATGTGTCACTAGTTGTTGGTTATCATATGAGGTTTTTTTAACTATAGGTGGATTAAAAGGTTTTATTTTATTTTTCAATACAAGGCACAAAAATATAATTATAGCTCATTTTTGGGGTAAACTTCCTTTTTTGATGACGCCCTCTTATGTAGAGCCTCTGAATGATCCCTCATCAAACTCCAGCAGTAATCAGCCATCATATGCGAGTCTCAACGACCTTGATATCTGTCTTTTATGACTTTAATGTCTTGGTGGAACCTCTCACCTTGTTCGTCGCTAACATCTCCAAGGTTGTCTGGAAACGTGTCCAGGTGACCGTGTAAGTAGTGCAGTTTGATGCTCATTCTGCACTCGAGCTCTCATAGACTAAGGAGAAGTTCATCCACAATCTCGTGGTAATTATCGTTTTTCTTATTCACAAGAAAACCCTGCACCACATTAGTACATGCAGTCCACGCTTGAGATTCGACAGCAGTCATCCTTTCAATGAAATGTAATGTTATGATCTGGGGTCCGTCGAATATTCCTGCCTTTTTCTTTGGATCACTAAGACTTGGAAAGGTTGGACATATGTATTGAAAACAATCACCATTGTGATCAAGAGTTTTTACAAACTGCTTCATAATACCGAGTTTGATGTGCAATGGTGGAAGGATGATGTTTTTTCGATCAACTAGTGGTTCATTATTGATATTCTTCTCTCCAGGTACCAACGTATGCCTTGATGGCCATTTAATTCTAAACCAGTGATTCTTATCAGCTCTACTGTCCCAATAGCAAAGGAAACAAGGGTATTTTGTGTAACCTCCTTGTTGACCCAAAAGGAAGTTCACCATTTTTAAATCCACACAGATTAACTACTGGGGATCGAGGTATTTCAATCGCTCAAGTACTATTTTGATATTTCTTAACTCCTCATTCATGCAGACTGAGTATCCATTAAGGATACATCCATATAATTTACCATTGTGAAGTAAAACACACTTTAAACTTCTTTTTGAGCAATCAATAAAGAGTCTCCACGTCTTGAATGATACGCAGATAATCCCATAGCAACAAGAATCCCTTCAATGTCACTACAGTATACAAAGTAATTGTCGGAATCAAAGAACTTCCTCAGTTCTGCATCTCTGTTACGATAAAATGTGACACTTGGGCCCTGAGCAAGCATGTTTCGCTCTTGCAGTCTGGAAGCTAACAACTCAGCAGATTGTTTAAGTAAATTCAAATCTCGAATCAAGTCATTCAATTCAGGTTGACTATACAGAAAAGGTTGAGCAAATAATGAACACGATGGTCTATAATTTGCATCTGTATCTTCTTCAACATCATCATCGACTGAAGTACGCACTTCATCATCAATATCTGCTAACTTGGTGAAAACAGGTACAGTTATTTCGTCCGAATGAGGAACTGGTCGTATTGCAGAGGAGATGCTAAGGTATGTCATTTATCGTTTGTTCTTTTTATTGAATCCTTTGACATTTACAAGGCAGAAGTAGCAATCATCTAGGTGGTTTGTTGGTTCTCTCCAAATCATCGGCACACCAAATTTGAGCTTAGCAAGATCTCAGAGTTTCGAGACAAGTCGTGCGAGGTGCCCATTTTTTTTTTTTTTTTTTTTTTTTTTGGTCTCCAAGCGGTACTTTAAAATAAGAAAGGTACACACTCTTAACGAAGTGAGTTATGTTCCGTCTTTGAGATGATAAAGTGAAGCATCCACAGATAAAGCAGAATATATCTGGGTCGCTACAATACTTTCTCCCCCGTGAGGATGTAGACATGGCTAGCTTATACACTTATATAGATGTGTTCGGATTTCGTAAGCAGCTATGATGGGGTTTAAAGAATATTTAATATATAATCTCCAACGTTTACTAAATCCAAATGAAAGCAACAATATCCAATGAGAGTTTTACTGGTATAGGTTGGATTAAATAAAGAATATATTAATTGCTAAAGGAAGAGCTGGCACACATCGAGATATATATTAAAACACGTTCAGTACTCGAGTCAAAGAGAGAGAAAGATATATACATAACAGGAACATGGTATCATTATAGGCTTTTTTATGTAAACATCCACAAATATTAAATATCAGATATCACAAAAACTTGATGTGATGCGGCAAATCTAAGCATATATTCTGAATTAGCAGCCCAAATTCGCTAAGAATCCGTTGTCAAAGTTCATGTAAGAAAAAATTTTTTTTTTTGTTGACCAGTGTAATGTATTATCAGAAGGAAATTTTATATGTTTAAGTTAAGAAAAGTTTAAGTTGAATAATGTTAAACTTTGGTTACAAAAAAAAAAAAAAATATATATATATATATATTTTTGTCCAGTGTTGGTAAACCTAAATACCCTTTTTGCATACATGTAACTTGTGAAACATTTGTGATTGTCGGACAATTTTCTTTGAGCTAGTTATTAAAAGTTTCAAATTTATATACATATATTATATATTTCTTTTTTTGGGAGAAGGACTTGGTTTTTGTAATTTAAAAAAAATCCAAATATTATATTTTCTAAAAGAATGCAAAAATTCCTTAATTTTAGGGTAGGGTGCGAGCTACAGCCCCTCCAGCCCACCACTTGCGGACGCCCCTTTGTTGATACTTTTTCCCCCGACAAGGTTGTAAAATGGATAGTTAACTAAATATGAAGTATTTTTTATTTATGCCTATGTATATATATATATTTTTGCTTTGTATATAATCTAGTTTGTGTATTAATAAATAATACTTCACTCTTTGGCTTGAGTAAAAACCACATTCTAATTGACCTTGATCATCTATTCTTTCAAATCTAGGACATAAAAATTTATAAAGAATTTGGAGGACTTGTAACGGAGTTATAGGTGTATGTTAGACCTGTTCAAATTTTAACTTTTCCTTTCAAGCCTTTTAATATTTGACTTTTTCCCGTAGATAATAAAAACTTAGGAGAATAATTAAAAAGATAAGGAAAAAAATGGAAAAATATAAGAAACAAGCATTTTTTAACATCTTGGGTAAAATTTACCCATGGGCGCAATTAAAGGGTTAATAACATAATTTATACAAATTGAAGCACAGTTTATTAACTTTGATTTGATACTCATATCAATACTATACGATAAGCTACATTGCAAAGCTATAGACAAAAGAATACAAACAATCTCTTCTTTTTTTTACTTTTTTTAGAGCTACCAACAATAAATTTTCAAGGCCCATGCGGCAGGCATAGCCACGGTCCAAAATCCAAATAAATAGTATATGTAGATTTTATAGACCTTAGAAAACAGGAAAAAGTAATATATTGAAAGGTTAGAAAAAAAGTTAAAATTTGAACAGGTGTACGTACCGTACACCTGTTCAAAATCGACATTGGGTTATGGGGCATAAGTTGTTGTTTTTACTTTTAATCGTTTGTAAACAAAGTAACACAGAGTCTTGTTACTAAATAACTCTCTGAATGATAATATAATATAATGAAAAATAACATATGTTTCTGTCAATACCACTGTCAATATTCTTCTGAGCATGCACAATTTTTTAAACAACAAGGTACAGACTGTTATACCTAGTGTTGTGTTGTGTTGGTTCTTAATTAGGACCAAGTATTGCACTCCAGTCCAATCTCTCTTGTTGGTCCTTAAAGAAGGTAAAAAATTGAGGAGAAAGTTATAAAGGAAGTCAAAAGATATAC
Organism: Lepeophtheirus salmonis; assembly: GCF_016086655.4. Taxonomy (NCBI): domain Eukaryota; kingdom Metazoa; phylum Arthropoda; class Copepoda; order Siphonostomatoida; family Caligidae; genus Lepeophtheirus; species Lepeophtheirus salmonis. Next base: position 21,310,300 of record NC_052139.2, read on the forward strand.
CTTGTTGAATATTACATAATTAGAAGAATTCCAAATCTATAACAAACTGGTGGTTCCAGAATTTGTCTATCTCTTGAGATACATACCATATGCCAAAAAAAAAAAAAACATGAAATAGAATAGAGTGTATCGAGAAATACCTTGTCTGGAGAGACCAACGACAGTTTATCTCCAATAGCCACCTTATTACCTCAATTAAAATCTCGGAGTTAGTTTCAGTTGACCCAGAAGTATTTTGGGAAAATCTTAACCTTAGTTGGCTAATAAGACTCATGAAGAATGAAGACGATTGTACAAATATAATCTAATACGTGCTCGAAAAATCATCTGGATATGGATTCTCAGACAGAATATTTTCTGGGCGACCTAAGTTTTTAAAGTTATAAAGACCTGTGGTATAATTGGTATAGAATGGCAGTTTCTTTCTTAAACCACTCAACCTTAATAACGCCTTAGAATTGTCGATCAGTACTATAAAGAACATCCCTTAACATTAACAGGCGAGCTGAAAAGATTCACAACAAATATTGCCGATTGGATTCTTCATGCAGGGGACACATCCTTTACGGTTACACATTTATTTTTATTTTATATACGGGACTTCTACCCTATCTTTTAATTACTTATAAATCTTTCATGTGTTTTTATATAACTGGAGAAAACTCCATTTAATATTTTATTTTTTTGTAATTTAAAACATTAATCTTTAATTGAATATGCAGAAAAAAAAGAATAAAACAACTTATATATCGTGATGAGAAAGTCGGAATAAAAAGAAGGTAAAATTGATCCCTCGTGACGTCATTGCGTGTTTTCCCTTATTTTAATTATTCCATTATATAATTCAATAAATTATATAACTGAATAACAATGTAATATTTTTGTACTACATAGTACAACAATGAAAATAGGAATATTTTTTGTAAGATGTGTGCAATGACCATAATAAATATCTTATATATATTTAACTTAATAAACCATCAACATTTTTAGGAAAAATTCCAAGTATCAAGTATCAAGAGTCCCAAGACTGGACTGGACTAGATCGAATAAATAAGGAACGACACAATACTAGCTGGGGCGTCCACATGGGGTGGGGCTGTAAACTCCTCCCCAAATGAAGGAATTCACAGTTTTCGAAGAAGATTTTTTTAATATAAAAGGGAAAAAATGATTTTTTAGCTCAAAAAACTTTAATTTTGTGAGATTTTAAGTTAAAATATATGGATATCTATAAATTTTTGTGAATAGCTGTGGATTTTTGAAATTTTTTGTGATTAGTGAGGGATTTTTGAATTTCTTTTCCAAAAAAAAGTAATATTTGAAATATAGTTTATGATTTATAAATTTCAAAAATTTTAATTTGGAAATTTTAATTGAAATTATGTAAATGTTCTTATTAATTTTTTTTATAAAAAATAATTTTTGAAATTTAAAGTGAAAATTTATGGATTTTTTTTTCAATTATACTGCGGACGCCCCTTAATATACATATCCATTTAGTTTACTCATTATTCTTGTCTATGTTCTTACTAGATACGGATTGGCACTTAAATTCCTCTCTTCTTAAATATTCGTCAAATTTAGTCAGAATTACTTAGCCAATTTTAGATTTTTTTATAACATACCAAAAGGTAGTGTTATGTTGTTCCTTATGTATTTGATCCAGTAACCCTTCGGGCCAGTTCTATTGGTCCATGTAACCAGTCCTTGGATTTTCCTCTAGAAAGTCGATGTTGTATAAATAAGATATATGAAATATGTATTAAGTACATTGCAAATATCTAGGAAAAAATATTAATATTTTCGTTATGATGCAATATGATAACTACATATTATGTATTTCTACTTAATTATACGCGTATAATTTTTTTAATACTGAATAATTAAAAAAAGGAAAAAAAAAAACCTCAATGACGTCACGATAAGGATCCATTTTACCTTATTTAAAAACCGACAACTTGCACTATTAAAAACCTCAATAAAACCTGCCCGATTGACAGGGTTGGTTCTACAGTCTGACATGCCAAAATAAGGGATACTATCCTTTTTTTCAGAACAAATTTTACACGTAAAGTAACTTTTTGTGCTAATCTTATAAAACTTCATGACAGCTAAACAGTTTTCGTCATAAAAATTATTTTATGTTTTTATTACATACTCGTACTGTCAGAATTTACAACTTTAAAAATACTTTGCATGAGTACTTTTTGTTAACCTGGTCAGGTTAATTCGAGGTGCTCATGTTCGGGAGGGGCTCATATAAGGGGTCCTATTCTACAACAAAAACACAAAAACTGTTTTTTGGAGCTCAAGAAGACTATATAGGAGATTGACCTATAAATTAAAAAGTGACTTGCGTTTCAATCAAAAACTATGCGAAACGTTTTCTAAATTTATTCAAAATCAGAAAAGTTCAGGGGAAAAAAAAATCTGTGAAAATTGCAATTTCATTTTTTCCCAGGTGTAAAAAATTGGATTTCTAATGGAATTGAATGGATTTATAGGTAAATTAAAGTTAGCTAAAATTTGTTTGCATATAAATTTAACAAATAAAAATTGATATTTAACTAAAATGTTTGTCATATTTTTCAATTTTTGTCATTTCTCTTCTTTTTCATCAAACGTTAATTTATAATATTTAAGAAGAAATGCTACAAAACGATGCATTTTGGAGATAAGATTGCACCTTAACCATAAATTATAGTATTTTTAATTTCTGGTATATTTTATTCGATAATTTTTGCAATATTTGCAAAAATGATTCAGTAATAGAGGTTGATATTTTCTACGACATTATTCTCACTAACTTTTTATTTTTGCAAGTACGAAAAAAATCTCTGTTAGATCATGTTCCTCTTCACAATTCTAATAAATACTATTTACAACTCTTTTTTTTTCAAAATTAATATTTTTTGTAATTTTATTATCGAATTTCTATTTAGCAATTTTTGACAAAAATAAAAGATGTACTTCTTATTTAGAATTTTTTTTTCATGCATATATGTTTCTATATTTTTTGAAGTTTAAAATACAATAATTTTTTTAAAATTCCCAATCATACATATATTATAGTGGTCACCTGCACCGAAGGGGTCTAAAAATTAAGAACAAATAATATGTTAACCCTTTGCTAGTATATTAGAAAAATTTGTGGGCGCTTAATAAACTTTTTTTTTCCAAAAGATAGTAGCAATGCCAATGCTCACAACACACTTTGGTTCGGCACTTGAATTGAATGAGTAAAAAATGGCTTGTGAACAGCTTGGCTGCAAATTTTTATAAAGATGGTCAATTTTTAAACAGTTTTTATATGTATTTGTTTTTTTTGTGGGATGGACAGTTTATGTAACGTAAAACATTCCAGAAATTTGACATTTGACTTTTTCTCATCGTTTTTCATTTTTCTCCTTTATTCATGTTTTAGAAAATTAATGATTACGTTTCAGAATATGTCAAATTTCATTTTGTAAATGATTTAAAATAAATAAAACATGAGTTCGATCCAAAAACAATCGTATTAATCTTATAAGTAGATGAAACCATTTTGAATGTAAGCATTTTGACTTTGACAAAAAATCTTGATAATGTGTGTAAAAGTAATTAAATTATTTTAGAAAGAAAACGTGGAGAAAGTGATTGTATTAGTCATTTAATTGTTATACAAGCAGCAATTAATAAAGTTAGAAACGGTATCTACATAATTACAACAAAATACACACGGTTTTTATATGTATATATTTTTTTTGTGGGATGGACAGTGTATGGTAACGTAAAAAATTCCAGAAATTTGACATTTGACTTTTTCTAATCGTTTTTCATTTTTCTCCTTTATTCATGTTTTAGAAAATCTCTTAAATACAAAGAAAAAAAAAGTATCCCAATTGTATCTCCAATTACATCTAAAACCAAAACAGTGTCGGGTAATTTCATTATGACCATCTTATCCCCTATATTTTCATCCAGTTCTAGGGCATTTTGCCAAAAAATGCTACATATGTGGCGCGTCAACATAAAACAATCTTGAACAAAGATGAAGTAGCAATTAATTAAGATTTTATACGCATTATTTTTTGATTATAAAGTTCATTATACAGCCAAACGACAGGTGAAACAAAAATAAACAAGCTTTGTTTTAATCGCATGTCTCAATGTGTAAAATGTCGGAGCAACAAAAAAATCAGCACGTGTGTGATCTCCTAATTGCGGATGTCAGTGCTGAGAAGGCTGCAGAGACCGTTGGCTTCTCCATTTAGACTGTTGATATCATTACCTTGTCCATTAAGGAAGGGACTGGTTCCATACAGCTAAGAAGAGATAAAGCATCTGCAGAAACAATATGGCTAACTTCTGGCCTGCCTCCATTACTTTTCAGTTTAAGCAGTCTCGGAGAAGAATGTCTGTTGAGATCCGGGGCTGGTTTTTTGGAATTTTTTTTTTTTTTGAAAAAGAAAGAAAAATTAAAAAAAAGTTAATAAATCTATTGCTATTCCCAAAAATTTTTTAATTTCAAAAATCCATAGCTATTTACAAAAAATTAATTCATTTGGAAAAAAAAATCTTGTAAAAAGCACAAATTCATTAATTTGTTTGTGTAGCCCTCCAGCCCACCACTGCAGACACCCCCATAAAAAAAAGAGATAGGATGGGAATATACCGCACTATACGGAGACCAAGAATAATTCCAAACATTGTGTTGCGAAATCTGCGGTGTTGGAAACTCCCTTTCTGCGCCTTATTCAATATCTAAATACGAGTACTGTTGTTTATATACAATATCTTGAATCATGTAAGAGTTATCTTATACAAAATTTATAGGAGATTGACTAACTGTTTAAATTTACATATGTTTAACTGGAAAATCGACCATTAATATTGTACATATTTAAAAAAACAAACAAACTTAAAGGTCCTTCCCACTCAGTAGGTATTTATTAATATAAGTACCACATATGTTAACTACCTGATAACTTACTGGAAAATACATTAACACAATATTCATCAGAAAAACAAATGAGTCATTGTGTTGATTCAATCCACATTATGTCATTATGGATTTAGCATCTATACTTTACATAAATATGAAGGAAAGTATTCGGATTGTATTATTAGAGTTGTAATGCTATTTATTATTAGATTTAAAAGCAGTCCAGCCCCATCATCCTATTTATCTTTCCTTGAATCAAGTCCCAAATTTTAAAATCAATCCTTTTAATTAATTAATTGTTATAGTAAATTACCTCAGTGGTCACTTTACCAATTGAGTGAAACTTTAAGCATCTTTAGTAATAGTTTGCCATAATTCTTAATTTAGCATATATTATTCGTATAACAATTGGTGATGATGGATTGATGAAGACGTCTCTGACTGAAACCTATGTTGACATCACTAAGCAATGAGGGTTCTAAGGACAGTGTATAAGATATATTCAAGAACGGCTTGTTCTAGTTGGTAATCTGAACAGGCTATTTTATTTTCCAAAGCTGCTATTATTATTATTTAATTATAGAGAAGGGGATATGATATCTTAGTATAACTAAGTAATACCTAGAGCGTGCGCTCATTAAATATGGAGAGTAACAATGAGAATTTGCGCGGGAGTTATAACTCTAAGTCCTTGAGTAGAGTAGAGTTAAGGATCGACTTTGGGGTAATTCCAGCCTATATTTCATGGCTATATACGGTGTGGGACTTGTTTTTATTTCATTCATCTCATGGCTACTTGCAGCTGATATAATAAAACGTCATGACAGCTAAGCTGCTATCCTTCCAAACATTCTTCAAATTGTAAGGATTACACCGTTAATTTTCGGGTTTTTTTATTTCTACATACAAGCAGGGCATGTTTTATGTATCACTGTTTGTGCATATAATACTTGAGACCTGTAATCGAAGGCTCAAGCTTACCCGCTACAAAAGGGGTAGAAGAAGTTAGAAATGACTACAATGACATAACAGTCGATACTAAGGCCATTCATCAACAATTTGTCATATTTTTAATGAAAAACATAACAACAACCACTCATTAGATTTAAACAGTTGAATGATTACCTATACCCTCAAAAATACTTTGAAATTATTTGTCTTAGGTAACCACCTATGTTATGTTGCCAAGGCATTGAATTATATTTTAAATTGTAAAACTTATGACAATATAAAAAAAAATATTTTTTGTAGCATTTATCTTCACTCTCCCCTAAATATATTTACTCGTATATTTTGATTTTATAATGCATTTTTTTAAATCGTGCACGGACACATTGCAGAAAACCTTATTCCTGAAAGCCATTATGTCGAATGAACATTTTTCCAAATGGACATTATGCAGAAGGACCACGTTGCTGAATAAAATAATAAAAATATTTGATGAATATTAATGTTCCAATGCTATGTAATTATGATTCCCGTTTATGTCACTCCAATTTTAAAAGATAAAATGTTTAATTATCTGTCAAAAATTACAATAATTAAGTGTTCATTAATTAATAATTAATTGATTCATTTAATTATGAGGATGCTTCAAAAGTTGTTTCGAACCGCAGTTAGAACCGTTGTATCAAAAATCATGACAACTGCTCAATAAATTAATAAATGAATTTGAAAGAGAAAACATGTTTAAAGAAGAGAGGGAGTCGAGTGTGGATTAATCAATGACCCAATGAGTGTCGATTGAGATTCAATGGACAATACAGATGAAGAATAATTTGGATAGGATGTGTAGGAGCTCCTATGTACCTCGTTAAGCCTTGATGACCACTCCTCGATCTTGATCTGGTCTGAGTCTCAATAATTCTCAAAATGTCCTTTTGCTTGGAGTAGAATCCAACTTACACAACACAAGGAGCAAAAATAATAATTAAATATTACTTAGTATGTTTAACAAGATTTTTCTTTCTTTTCATAGAAGTTGCTGTCCGTGCCTTAGCTTCAGAAATGAATAAAAAGATAATCAGACAATATATCAACTAAAGAAATATTCATATTTCCAATCTAGTTTCCAATGCTAAACTCTTTTGAATTAGTATAGCCTATCCGAACTGACTCACTTCACATATCTCTTTATAAAGTATTCACATCTATTGTGGGATATAAAAACATTACTCTTTTCTTGGTTAATTATATTTATTGCTCCTTAGTCCATGGCCTTTCAAACTGTTGGGGAACCCCTAAGAAGTATCCCTAGGGGAAGGGGATATTGAAATCATTAAAATTGTTATACATATCTTAAAATTACCTAGTTATTATGAGTCCAAAATCCAGGATGATTACAGTACATTCCCCAAGAACCAATAGCTGTTGAAACTAAATTATGCAAAAAAATGATATATTTACATGATTTATTTATGTAATTTTTTTTTACATGTAATTAAATCAAAAAAGTACTTTACAAAGTATTATATTAAACTTAAATAATGCATAACGATGAATAAATCTTAAAACTTATAAAAATTCCAAGCTATGTTTCTTAAATATTCCATTTTATCTTCTGGATTATAATTAAGAGTAATGTTATAGATCCTTCTATTTATACTTGAATATTTTTTGGATATCGATACTATTTCACCCCTTTCTAAATCACTTTTTTTCTTGCTAGGCTCTCTTTCTTTTGAAGAGGGTATATTACTTTCCATAAGTTGGTATGGATAGTACAAACAGAGCTCTTGAAAGGGTTATGAAATCCTTCTACTTTATTATTCGTTCGAATCGTCATAGCTTGAGTCCTCTCGTACATATTCCAAATTTCAATTGGAGATGACGGGTGTACCCTCCGTCGGATTTCTCTATAACCCTGTGCTCCTCCAATTTAATTCGTTTCAAAGTAAGAAACAAATTCTTTTGGTATACTATCGTCGTCGGTGAGTTCTATAAACTCATCAATTACATCATTGACTGGGAGAACTTCCAAGGCAGTAAGGCACTTGACTTTATTACTAAAATTTCAATCGATTAGATATCTAACTTTAGAAATTTTTAAGTTTTCGAAATCAACCATTAATGCACGTGGACTCAATGTTGGGTGTAGACTCTTTAAGATGTTAAAAAACTTTTTGGTCATATGAAAAATACCAACATAAATGTTAAAAGTCGGGAAAGTTTCCCTGACTGCATTTAATATTGTCTTTTCTAAGTCCACCATTAATGCCTGTGGACTCAAAAATAAATTTCTTGAGATTTCCCAACAGCAAAAAGAACAAAAGTGATATACTAGTCTGATTAATAACAATATGCAAGGTTGAACAATTGATAAAATATATTTCTTGACCACATTTGAATGTCCCATCACATCCCAGTTTTTGTATTCTTCCAAGGTCGTCTAGGCCACTTTGTGTTCCAAATACAAGAACTCTTTAGACATAATACATTGACCAAGTTAGATATTTACAAGAAGTGTCGAATATATTTATTTAATGACGTTTCTAAAGTAATTAAATACCTATATATGCACATTTATTCAATAAATTAGTTAACTGATGGAGTTTAATACTCATTAAGGTAATTATAATAAATTAAGTTACATGTTCAAATGTATCCTATTAAAAAAATACAAACAAAAATTTGCTCAAAGAGCCTATAACTTATAAGTCTCTTGGTATGGTTCTCATAACTTGGATTGAGATCAAATGGAGGTATACGTTTAAAGTCCTCGTTACTCAACTCCAAGGATTCATGTCCCTAGAGTGACTACGTTATGCACCCTATTTCGTACTCTTTGTGTGAGAAAGAAGGTTCACGAAGAGATAAAGAACCGTCGTTCTCATCTTTCTATTCAGACTCCAGATTGCTCTAACTATACTGACCTTTACAGTTTATCTCGCTTACGTCTCTTATTTTCTACGACCCGACCTCCACGAACCATTTCAGTGGTCTGCTTCACTATAGTGTTTTCTTCTGAAACATCCTAGATCATAACAATATAAAAATCTGAAATCATTTATCTTCCCTGATCTGATGTTAGTTGTTGATGTTTGTTCGTCCATCCACGAGTCTTTTCAAATACAAATAGTCCATCAATTAAAATTAAAATTGATACAGATATATTAGGGTTATAACTTCTTACAACTTCTTCCATTCTATCGAATTCATAGGGATATAAAGTCTCTATGAACGAATCATTGTCGTGTTTTTTTATAATTTAATTTATTTAAAGTACTACAACGGTAAGAGATTTGAACTACATACTACTATGTTGTGTTAATATAATAACCAATAATTCATGTTAACGTTTCAAAGCATCGTCATAATTAAATGAACACTTAATTATTGCATTTTATGACAAATAGTTAAAATTTTATCGTTTAATTTTGGAGTAACATGAAGGATAATTACATAATATGGGTGCATGAATCATCATCAAATATATTTATTCGGCAAAGTGTCCGTTCGGCAAAATGTCTTTTGACAATGTGTTCTAGAACCTTTTTGAATAACCAAATATAAGGTGTAACAACACGACAATCTAAGAATGAACAAAAAAAGAGTACAATCATCAACTGTTTTCCTTTTTTAATATCTTAACAAAATTCTTTCCCTATGTTGTTTTGACGTAGATAGTCAAAATTTAAAGATAATAGTACACGTTTTTGATGATTTTTTGCACTTATAGGTTGACAGGAATTACACCAAGTTTTATTCAAGTTTGTCCATTAAGGAACGAATAATAGATAACAAACAACTTTAAATAACAAACAAACAAAAAAAAAAATACCAGTTTGTCATATTTGTAAATAATACTTGTCAACAAAATCAGAGTTTTGTATGTTTCAAATACAAAGGACCATGTACTTATTAAAAATTGAGCTATATATTTCAATTATTATCTCTGCCAACGAAGTTGAACCTAGGTTATTTTTTGCCTCTGTTTGTTAGTCACCAGGATTACAGAAATAGTTAAAAATCTATTTTGATTAAACTGGATACGAAGATTTTATATCGTCATAGTAAAAGACAATTTAATTTTAGAAGTCTAGGTCAAGGTAACACAAAACGGAACAGTGCATAATCGACCATAACTTTGAAAAAAAATGGTATACATAACTCAATTTTATTTTAGGCTAAGGTTTTGCGCTCCACCGAGCAATACCTTTATTTTTCCTCTAAAAGAATAAGATCCTTTTGGAAAAAATTAAAAAGTAGTCAGTATTTTTCGCAATTTTTAAGATTATCTTTTTCTTGTATAAACCGCTTAAATATATTTTAACTAATAATATATTTTGAAGTAACATAATATCCATAAAAAATCTATTATTTTCAAGTATTTTTTCCATTAATGTTTATCTGCTTTGCAATCAAAACAGTGTTACATGACGGTCGGATTCGACGATTTCCATTATTTTATTTACATTTTAGACATCTGCTAGAGCGTGATGCATCTTCGACATCAAAATTACTGAAACAGAACCAACAAAACAAAAAATAAAGTATTAGTACCATAAACACTAATACCATTTTCAGCTGCTATGCTTCCGTATTCACCTTTATCGAAGAAAAACTGTAAAACATCCCGTATTTTCTTTTTCCTCTTTGAAACGCGCACAACCAATACTGAGTCAAATAATAGCAAAACACGAGATACACATTACTAAAGCCATCTATTAGTAAAATAATGGATTGCTTGTTACTAAATCTAATATTTATAGGCTCTGTATCTTTTTTTATAATGTCTTTATTATGTATTGAATTCAGGTAATTTTTTTACTTGGTTAAGAAAATTAATGGTGTTTTTTTTTCAAGGGTGCATGGTTTCAAGGAAAATAAGTTTTACAGTAAAAATGTTTTAACTTTTGTTTCAAATAAGGAGCACCTTCAAAAATAATCTACGTCGCTGTCAACTTGAGATAAAATCACCCAAATATTTCAAGATTAAAGTCTCTTTTTGGTATTTCAGAAAATTCGATATTTTAATATTATGTCAGAGGTTCATTCATACATTGTGGGAAAACATCCACTATCATGTCCTCCGGATACTCAGCCCACTCCTTCTGGATGGTTAACACAAGCAACTCCAAATTATGGAAAGGAGTAGCGTTGACTTTTCTCTCTATGATGTACCAACAGAAATAGTCAAACAAATTAAGATCTTGGGATTAAGGAGGCCAATAGTCCTTCAGCCAAAATTTTGAAAAATAGTTGGTCAAGAGACTCTGCACTTTGTCCACTGTATGCACCGGCGCATTGCCCTTCTGCAATTTATAATTTTCCAATGCAGTAATGATTCTCCTGAGGGTATCATTGGTGACTTTGACCTCGCTCGCGTGGGCTCTGATTGTCTTCTTGAGTCAGTCGTTATCCTATTCAAAAACTCTTCCATAAAGCCGTCCTGTAGAACAAAGGTAGGTATCCCTAATTCTAACTTCCTCTCATGGGTTACTCCGTCCCTTTTTATACCTTGCCACATGTTTCACAGTGCTTAAATGGCATAAATAGTGGCAGATATATCTGTTTGCTTCAGCTAGGCATCCATGTGTTTTGATACCTATTGCCTTTTTCCCTCAAGGTTCACCATTTCTTGAAAGATTTTTTTCCTTGTTTGTTCATGTCGACAGTTAAATAATATTACTCTTATTTCCTGCAACAAACTCAATTTTATATTTAAAACAATGCTATTTACTCGAATAAGGAGCCTTCTGTATTGTCTTGTCAATTCTTTTTATACTTGAGATAACTATTTAATATTTTATGTATTCAAGTTTATACATTTTTACATGGTCGCTCCCCTTTTTACCCGTAGGTCGAGTTACTCCCTGTATTTTAGCTCTTATGTCTTTTAGTCGTGTATTTAAGTGCATCCACATAATATAATCTTTTTAAACTATACCTCGTCCGGAGTCTCTTCTTTTATATTCCTTTAACCCGTTGGGTTGTCGACGATATATTGATTGTATCTTTAGGTAAGAAAACAACACCTTCAAAGTTGATAGTCCACCCAGTACAATGTACTTGTGAAACTAGCTATGAGTAAAATGCCAAACATGGGACTGGTGTAATATTTAAGAAAGATCAAGAAATAGAAAAATTTACTTTAAAGTATTTGAAGTTTAATTTATAGTGCCCAATGAGAGACAGATGCCACTTAAAATAATTCAAAAGTGGGGAGGAGAGTTTTATAAACCGATGCCTTATATTGATATAAAACACATTTTCACTGTTATTGTCTTTCAAATAGTGCACTTCCTCTTTCGTTGTCCATGGGAGGGGAACGAGAAAACTTTCTTAAATCAGAACTTTGAAAATTTATGAAATTTATAATAGAAGGTTTATTTGATGCATTTTCCCTTAATTAAAAGATCAAATAGGGTTTTTTATACTTTTTTTCATTATATAATGAGAAAATGGTCCCCCCCCCTCTCAAGCCACAAAAAGAAAAAAAGAAAATCTTTTAGAAGATGCCTATAAGTAACTAAGGGGTCCTTTATCAAGTTTGGTACAAAGGGAACAATTGAAACATATTAGGAGTTCTACAATACACGTAATTTGTTGGCCTTTAACATATATAACAAAAAAAATAAGCTTGAGAGGTTAAAATAAATAATTACCTGAAAACCAAATTAAACAATTATTAAGTCATAAAAAATAAGAAATTGTCTGTCTCAAACCAAGTTATTTACCTAATATTATGATAGAAATCAAAGTGTAACAATTTTAAAAATTAATTATCATCTTCATAGATCGGGGATGATATTTCTACTCGAATACTTTATAGATAATTTTATCATATTCGAATTGAAATTTATGCTCTTTGTTATAGACGATTGAAATATTTGAAGTTTCAACCACATAAATGTAAATGATGAAAAAAGTACTCATGGGAAGGACCTTTTAATTAAATTGCCTTTTAGTAGAAAGAAGTAAGTTTTGTTAGGGCGGGTTAATTTCGAGTAATTTCGTATTTCCCGTTCTTTTTTTCTAACTAAGTATATATTGTTCATATCGGATCATCCTAGAACATGTTACAAACGCTTTTTGGACAGTATTGTGCTTGGCCGGTTCAGTCGGGAATTATCGTGCGTCAAGTATGGAGGTCTAAAGGAAGAAATCCGGCATATTTATATTTTTACTAGCTGTATAGAAAAATGCGTCGAAAGCGGGCAAGAAAATTTGCAATATATACAGGGCCAATACAAATTCGGATGGGGCTGCACAACAGTGGTTTGAGCGAAATCGTTCTGGTGCAGTGGATGTGAATGATAACCACGTACTGACCGGCCTGTCGTCGAAAATATCGGAAAAACATGAAAATCATTAAGATAGACCGTCGAATTAGCTGTTGTAGCATCGTCCAGGAGCTGAACATTGATCAAAAAACCGTTTGAACAATTTGCAGAATGCTAGATACAAAAAGAAACTCGAATTAGAGAATAATCGTGTTTCATCGAGACAACAACAGGCCGCACAGATCTTTGATGACGTATAAGAAGCTCCGGAACAGGGAGTTTGGACTCTCGAGCTTCATGGCCTTCATTACCTCTGTCAGAAGGTGGTGTTCGATCCTTGTTTTTGAGGGCAATCCCAAGTTATCCTTCACAGCCCTCCTGATTGTCCTACCAACCAAGAAGAAGTCTATGGCGAAGCGGTTCAACGATTTAGTGGGGTACTCCTTGATCTTTTTCGCCAAGCTGGTCAGGAACTCCAGATCCCTCTTTAAATGGTGCCCTACACTTCCTGCTGTCCCTGATATACCTTATACATCATTTTTCATCTTGGAAACCCTGAAAGCAAGGCTCATGGAGCACTTCACAATGTCCATAATCTAGCAACTTCGGTATCTTAGTGATGCGCTGCCTTTTGACTTCTTGCTCATTCATGATGACAAGATAACAAAAGTTTATGAAAGTGTTTTATGCATAAAGGATGGCTGAACCAGAATGTCAAAAACTAATAACTATATTAATGAGAAAATTAACATTAATTCGCAGTCGGCATTGCACTTCCCACCCCTGTATATTATTTGAAGTGTATACAACTTTTCGCCTTTTCCTACTTGAACTGTTATTCTTCACAAACGAATGGAATGCAAGCATTTATTTCGTCATTACATAGTACTCATGAGTGTGTTGCGACTTTATTTATTTATATGTATTTGCAAACATATGCCGCAAAAAGAAGAAGCAAAGAGTTGACCATTCTTTTTTTAGTGTGATCATTATGTAATTAACATATGATTATTAATTTAATTAGTTTATGAGCCTTTTTGAAACAGTATTTTTAATCTTTTTGTGTAATAAATTGTTGTTGGTTTTTTTACACAATATTAAACAAAGAGACTACAATAATCATACGTAGATGAACATAATTATTTAGTTATGAGAAAAAGAAAATGAAATTTTGAAATCCCCAGCATTCCTAAGGGTCGTGATCTTTAGAGATACAAGAGCGTCTTGTATTTAACTTTTTCTACATGAATACTTATATACATATTTTTTTTACACAGAATACCTTACTATATAATTGAATTCGGCGCCAAATAAAAAAAAAAATATAATTTCATAACATAGTTTCTTTCTTCACGTTTGGCATTCAAGGCATGAGACGAATAAATGATCTTCTCATTATTAACACGGACTTGTGGCAAGCGAAAGACTTAATCCAGGGCCGTCCACAGGATTATATATATATTTTTTGGCTTGGTTTTTAGAATATTTTTCAAAAAACATCCAAAAATTATATACATATTTTTTTAAATTTCAAAAATCTTTAGCTATTCAAAAAACAAAACAAATTCAAAACCTAAATTTCAAATATTTGGATTGGATTTTTTTTTTTGAAGAATTTGATTTTTTTTGGGTGTGGGGGGGGGGCAACATCCTTTCAAGCCCACCGCCTGCGTACACCCCTGTAATCAATAGACAAAATCCACAAAAAACAAAGATGAATTAGCCTTTAAAAATACTAGCCATTTTCATGACCCCTTTTAAATCATTTTTAATAATAATAGGGTGGAGATTTTATACCTGGAACAAGTTTATACCTCAATTAATGGTTAACTTGAAATATATGTTTATGGAAATAAGCTCATTAAATTTAACTCACAAAGCTGTATAAAGTAAAATTCTTTTGCTGCCGTCTGAATACAAACCCCTGGGTGCACCCCCAAAGAGATTATTGAGTGTACAAAACTCCCCAAATTAACTGTTTATGAATTTAATCAAGGAGTGTAATAACTGGTAAAAAAATAATGGAATATAAGACCAAAATTAATGGACAATTGACCTCCTAGCTTTTGTATCTGAATACCTTGATCTATTTTGTGTGCCCTACACTACTATAGAGAGTCCAATAAACTCCATGTGGGCTTCCATTCTCGAGGCAGTGAATGAAATAGACAAAGAGTTCCTCATCAAACCAGTACCAGGTTCAGGGTTAGATTGTAGGCTGTAGTTGAAGGTGGAGACTGTTGGTTTGAGTGACTTCACAAAGAACCCATAGATGTAAAAGAAAAAGATTTGAGAATTGATGTATACATTTCGGGAAATAAATTGTAATATACATTATCCTTAAATTTTTCGGATTTAAAATTCCTAGGCTGTAGGTATATATATATGTATGGACAATTTTAGGGTTTGTTTTGGTTCCATAAAATATTGTTGTAACATATGTGGTTTTAATAAATAAAAATATATCCAAGTCTTAGGGGTTTATTTTTTATGGATTCCCGCATTTCATTGGGGTTTTTTTTATGGGGGGGGGGGCTACAACCCTTCAATCCACCCCTTCCAGACGCCCCTAGACATAGCATTACTTCAATAACACCAAAATATCCCTTGTATTTTGTCGTCAACAGTCGATTCCCTCGTCTCATTGCTATTTCTTATTATTTTTGATAAATAAACGAAATAATAAGTTATATTATAATTATGCTCCGTTTCCAAAAGGACAAGAATATATTATTTTGTTGATCCTTTACCGTATGTGTATTGGCCACTTTTTATGGAGAAATAATATGACAATGGTAGTATAGGAATAATTAAAAGACAAATAGCAGTTGGTATGATTGACTTATTTGGCTAACTACAAGATGATTTTGGGGCTTCTTTCTGTTTCTTTTTGGATGTAATGTTGGCCATAGAGAGGAACAGGTAGTAGTCACTTGGTGCCAGGTCCAGTTGGATTGCATACGAACTTCCCATTTGAGCTCTCAGAAACTCTGGCACGGCATCAACGATGTGTGATCCCTGGTGTTGTCATGATGATGTATTGTTGTCTCCTATTCATCAATACTAGCGGATTCTGTATGATCACAAGCTTCAATTGGTAGAGTTGTTTACAGTAAAGGGTAGAATTGAGCGGGGAAACAATCGATTGAACCACTGTTGTACAGCACAAGTCGGAAGAGTATCGGTCCCGTATTCATCGCTTTCGACGTGTTTGTTCCTTACATGTAGTAAAAATTTCTTCCTTTGAAATCTCCATACTCGACAGATAATAATTCACAACTGCACTGGCCATGTGCAATAATGTCCGAAAAGTATTTGTAGTATACACTCACACCTTTACAACTGATTATAGTATGATCCAATGTGACCAATAGTGAACAAGATATACATAGTTTAAAAAAGAAGAGGGAAATACGAAATTACATTTTTCCCGACCTAATATGAGTATATTTTTCCATTCCTTTTTTGTTCTTTGGTCTTGAAAAAAAAGAGTTCTTATCCGACACAAATGTACAAGCAAACTTTTATTTGATTAATTACTATCAGAGGGTGCCCACGTGGCAGGGTTGAATAAAAGGGAATAGAAACAAAGAATGAAGGTTAAAAAAATAGACAGAGAGAAGGATGTAGAAAGAGACAGAGGGAGAAGAGAACAGGAAAGAAAGATAGAAGGGAAAGGATATTGTACTTTCATCAAAAACAGCCTCTTAATGATCTTCGAGGCCCAAAAAAATATATTAGGAACATGCTTGGTATTTTATACGTCTACTTGCTAAGTTTCACACTGATCTGATCGACCATTTTGGATTCCATGTTTGATAACACCAAAAAGAGACATGAAAATGATAACATTATATATAATTATACTTTACAGTATGAACATATGTTTGCAGGTCAGGACAGGTCCCTGAAAAAGGATGGTATGAGTGAATTACTCCAATCTATATAACTGATCAGCATCTATTTATAATCTTAATATATATTTGGTTTGCTATATTTCATTGAAAGTCAACACTTCATTTATTAAAGAATATTGTTTCCGACTCAAATTATCTGAGTAGCATTTGTAACATTTTACACGCATTCAAATGCAATTTATGGAAAAATTATTGTCTTGTAAGATTTCTAAATGGAACTAAATAATAGCAAACAAATTAATCATGTTGTGATAAATTTTGGTTTTTCGAAATCTAAGTCAAGATAGCTTTTGGTAATTGAGCCAAACTTAAAAAGTGTTCCAATCGTCCCCTGTCTCCTGTATATATAACACAATCATAAAACAGAATAAAAATTTAATTGTTTTATACTGTATTACAAGTGTTTATTCAATTAAAGTATGACTGTGCAATGTGTCTTCAGATGGTAAGTTTAAAATATGGGTTTGTAAAGTTGCAATTTAAGCCTCTTTCTTGAGGTCATTTACAACTTAAATTTTTTTCCATGTATTGAACGTATTCAACAAGATCCGAGAGATAATTCTAAAAAAGTTGAGCCGAACATTACTCATTGAAAAATAAAAAGTTACATCATTAAATCATGATACTTTTAAAGAACAAGAAGGAAGGTATGACCAAAATTAGTGGAAATTCTTTATTATCAAATTTAGCTTCGATGATAGATAGACACAAAGTAATGAATAATTCTTGATCATAACAGTATTCAAAATAAGTTTATTAATTTTAGAGAAAATCACAAAAAATGCTACTTGTTAATAATTTTATGGATAATTATCAATTTATATCTTACGGTACAGTGCGTTCTAAGGGTATCAAAATACCCTTAGATTGAGATAGTGTGTTCCTGATTGTATTTACCTTGAGAAACATAAAAATGACCTGGATATACCAAAATTTCAGCTCTTGTCGCATACAGAGGGTAACATTTTATATACATTATACACTGTGGAGATTTTAAATCTAAAAAAAGTTTAGATATCAATATCTTGGGAACCCTGAGATCTATGTTTATGAATGTGTGTTCATCAGATTCAATTGACAAAATTCGATAAGAAAAATTAAAAATCTTTGAAAGTTCCTCTGAATACGAACGCCGTGCGGCCATTATTATGTGCCTCCTCGCCTGGTGCACAACCAAATAGATAATTAAGCTTACATAGCTGCCCCATTCAACTGTTTAAAATATTTACAAGACTTTCAATTATTCTAATGAGTCTAGAACACCTCTATCGTGACTCATGATCGTTGTGAGACAAAAAACGCACTCCAAACAAAGGAAATGTGGCCTCCTAGCTCGCCGGATCTGAACCTCTAGGACTACTTATGTGTGGTGCTTCTTGGAGTGAGAGTACAATAAACGGGGAATTTTTTTTTTTTTTGACTCCTAGCATTAAATTTTCTGGAGAAAAAACTCAAAAGTGGGCTTCCATTTTTGAGGCAATCGCCAACATGGATAATACGTTTTTCATCAAGGGCTGTGCCGGATTCAGGGCCCGTTAAGAGGCTGTGAAGCAGGAAGTGGGTTGATTGAGTGATTGAATTCACAACGGACCCTATTATTGTCATATAAATGTATGCACAAAAATATTGTGTCAACCAACAAATCTTAAGTAACTTTTGAAATATTTGTTTTTCTCTGTAGGTAACAAAAGTAAATATTCCGGCTTAAAAAAGTCATTTTCATGAGGGTATAGTTAAAAACAATGAGGAAGACATCTTCTTGGTCTGACGGATAAAAATTTTTAAATTTTGTTCATTAGTGTAAATCAGCAATATGAGGAATTGATTTTTGATCTCATTAATGAATATACCTCAATATTTCATTGATATAATTGGGTCATTTCACATATAATCATTTTTTTAATCATATTATAAAAACAGGTCAATTAATACTATAATATTGATGTAATAGACAGCATTTAATTGATAATTTAAATCCAAATATCTTCAAAAAGGTTTCTTCATATAAACATATATTGTAAATAATATTGAGCTGATAAACTCTGCTCTTTCTTTAAGAATGATATTGAATCCTTCTTACATTTGTTCTACGAACGTAGTGAAATTGAACCTGTGAGGAAAATTATAGGAACAAAAATAGAAAAGAGTATGGCCTATAAATTAAGAAATAAGATTGGATTATGGATATGCCCCCCACATCAATGACTCACCTAAAAGCAAACTCTTTCATAACGAAAATTTTAAACAAAGTATATTTCAACCGAACGACAGACAAAGTCTTTTACGTCTGGCCTTGACGACTTTATAAATGGAGAATTTAAAATATTATGGTCGTTTTAAGTTGTAACATAAAATTGATAATGTTGGAGATGTATTCTTATCTTTTGCAATTTCTGGTTTTCAATCTGATTGAATGCATATTTGCTAAATATTGTAGGATGTGAATGGAGATCGGTGACGACTTCAAACTTCGGTAATCCACTAAGGTAAACGTGACACTTTTTTATTGCCCATTTCATCGCAAGAGACTTGAGCTCTAATATTGCATAGTTCACAAATCTCGAGCTGTATTTAAATAATTTCCATCTCTCTCCATATTTTTGTACCAAATCGAATTCTTAAGTCCTTGAGGCATCCTTTTCGAGGTATGTACGTCTCCTTCCTGTGATCAAAAATAGCAATAACAGGGGTATTCATTCATCAACACGTCTCTCACTTCATTCATGGCTTTCGTATGTACATTTTCCCAAACAAATTCATTTTTTGACTTCCTCAGATACCATAGAGCTTGCTAAATTTCGATGATAAACTTGGAAGCTGATTTCCTAAGCCAATAAATGATTTCAACTCTGTTTTATTTGTAGGTGTAGGGAATTCACAGATCTCTCTTTTAACTTCTTCCCAAATGACGCAATACCATCCTTAGAAATCTTGTAACGGACGAAATTGATATCTTCACATGCAAATTGGAACTTCTCTTTGCTTAAGGTATTCTCGACATCTTCAAACCACCAAGACATAATCGACAACTGTATGACTGTTACGAATTCCTTCTATTGCTTGGTCGCACCTAAAATTGTATGCATCACCATTGGGTATGAAACCCATGGGTACTCATTTGAAGAAATACCTTCCATATAGTGTTATAAACATAGTGAGCTTCTGGCTTCCTTCATTAAGAGACATCATCCAATATCCATTCACTGCATCAAATTTGGTAAATATTTAGATTTTGGGTTAATTTTAGATACTGCCCCTTTTATCATTTTCATAGGGTGAACTAATCTTCTTACTTACGAGTTCGATTTAATTAAGTCAATTGATAACTGTATCTTTCTATTACGCTGTGGTACTGCCACGATCAAATGACATCATTCAAGTCACCTTATTCTCAATCTTCTCTATCAAGTTCTTCTTTACAATATCATACAACGTCATCTTGACTTGGTCCCTGTAGCAAAAAGATATTTTTCTCGATCCATGAATCCCATGTATGCATACTGATAGATAAACATTTTATCTTGGCCATAATTATTGACAGAATACACAATTTTATTGTGCTGACGACTTCCGAGTCTAAATATCAACTCAACATTCTTACGACTTTCAATCACGAGCCCGTCAAACCGACAATTTTGTCAGTGGTTCATGAGATCCCTGGTTTGCTTGATGGTATGTCTAAGTCTTTATTAACTCGAACGCCTGCAATAGAAACTATTGCACCACTACAACATTCTGCAATTTTGTTGCTAACGAACTCCCCGCTGGTGTCCATTATGCCAATTGGGAGTTTGTTCTGCTCAAATTCACAAAAAAAAAACGGACTATTCTTTACTAATGCCTTTTTTTGTAGCAGTTCTGGCATTCGGCATTCCATTGCAGGGCACGTTCTTCCAAATTGATGAAGAGCCTTGAAACTACACTTTCCCCAGAGGTTTTCTTCACCCTCGTCCATGATCTCCTATGACTTTGATTCCTCCTTCTTCCATGACCTCTACTATCATAATCAGCTTTCGAAATTCGATTTTCACCCTTCAACACTAGATCGTTTAAGCTGTTTGAATTGCTCTTGGTCGTTTCAACGATTCTACACAAGGTAATGGTGTATTTCTAATTGAGCTCCGGAGTTTTTCTAGAGCTTTTGGTGAGCATCTTCATCCTAGACTCCGCAAGTGATGGGAGTGACCAACCAATCCTCTGATTTCATCTCGTAGATTTTGTCGTCCTCTGCTAACATTTTTAACTCATAATAGAATTCATCGATTGTTTCAAAATTTGATTGCTGACGTCGCATCCATTTGCAATATATTTTTTCGATTTAAGATATTTACACACTAATTCAATAACTTCCTCTAAGGTTTTAGAAATGACATAATTTTGACGATGTGCCGTATCTTGATGAGGAATCCAGGTGAGCAACATGTCTATAAAATAGCTATTTGCTCTTCTCTTGTTTTTTCTTATAGATAGGTTAACTTAACATAATTATCCCAAGCCTCATTTTATTTCAAGAACTCTGATTTTACGATGTGGTCTTCGATTTGGTTTGGCAATTTGGCTTGGATATTTGGGAGAGTTTGACTCCAAACATTGATTGAAGGATCCATCAAATCTTATGAATTTCTCTCCAAACATACATTTACTTGAGCTTTAAATTCAACGAGCTCTTCTTTCATCTGAATCAAGTCATCTATCAGAATGAGATCTCGTTCTATTTTATTACTTGGGCTTTCAATTGATTATTCTCTCTTTTTATGGAACTTATTAGTTTTTATAGAAGTATACTATTATTCTGTAGAAGATTTGGAGGAATTTATGTGTTTTTAAGTAATTATTCATGATGTTAGAAGTCACTATCATAGACCATGATGGGAAGGGGCATCTACACAATGAACAATCCTTCCATTAAAGAAGATGAGATCCAACAAGTGAGGCACACAGAGACAATATCCCTTGAACAGAACATAAAGAGAGGATCAGAAGGCGTGTGACTAGGATATCCAAATGGAAAATATGAACTTCTAAGGAACATGGATAGATCTGGATCCAATGAATTGTAAACCAGGCAGAGGGGGAATTTTTTTAAGGAACTAAAAAATTAATTATATTGAATATTGCACTAATGTAGATGACAAACTATAGCCTCTATTAGAGGGAGATGTTGTACAACTATTATTAATAAATTATTATTACAAAAATAAGAAAGAAAAAAGAGAAAACGCAACAACCGTTTTCCTTTTCTAATCTAAAAAAAAAAAAGAAATTTATTTGACCAAACGGACCCAGTGTATTTTTTCAAGCTTTTAATGATTTATTCATAGCCATAATCAATTTATTGACCTACTGTATGTTAACTTCAGATACTATATTCCTTGCATCCCCCTCGACATTCAAATTTACCCCTAAAAAAATGACTGGATGTTTAATTAGTTTTTTTTATTTTTGACAAAATTGAGACAAACTATTAACTATTTGACATGATTGTTCTGATATTGTAAAAATGGGAATAGGCCCTATTACTGAGTGTTTCACTATTACCAAAATTGAATTGGAATAGATATGAATAACTATGTATCAGAAACCGACATTGCTTATTTTATTAGTGAATATTTAAAATATTTAACCACTTTTATCTTCATTCTTAAGTAATCTTACTGATTACGTTTAATAATTAATCATTTTAGAGAGTGATATATCTTTATAAATGAAATATTGTTTGAAATGAAAGTATTTAGCATATTCATTTATGCATATCATATATATTCGTTGTGTAAATGCTTTAACTAATTTATTATTGTAATTAATTTACTTTCATTGGTGTAAAATCTTTGTTTAAGGGGGTGGTGATAAGAGATATGTGGTTCTGAAGTCTCAATTACTATTTGAATAGTTGATTTACTCTAAGTGGAAAGAAAAATATTTATCAGGAGATAGGCAATGTTCTCATCGTTCTAGGGGTTCAAGCGTTTCCGGTTCTTAAACCGGAACTGACAAAGTCGAACGATGAACCCCAATATATTGCTTGTGGGTCTAGGTTCTTGTGCTTATTTTTGTTTATTGTATTTTTTTTGTATGTATATAAACTTTTAATATTCCATTTACATAATTATAAGTCAATAAAACATGTCATTACTTATTTTATATTGTATCAAACAACCTTCCCTACATAAGGAAACAAAAAAAGACACGAAATTATCCGGTAGTTGGCCAAATAATTCAATTATATCAATTGTTTATTTTTTCTTTTAATAACTACGAGACTATTATTATCATATCATTTCTTCACAATTTTTAAATTGAATTCAGAATTATACATAATATTCATAATATTAAAATTACCCTCCCCCCTAGACTCCCCTCACGACCCCCTTTGAAAACCCTTGTCTTAAGCAACCTTAGCTTTCGGAGCCTTTCTGGAACCTGGGACACTACGTTCTCTGCGCACAAAGTAGCTGCAGCTCTGTTTGTATCGGATAAAATTTCTTGGGGCCGAATTTTCTAGCAACGTCCTTTGTCTTAATTCCCTGTTACCAAACTGAGCCTGTTTACAAAAAAAATGTGATACCAAAGACTGAGACCGATAAAGCTGAAGCGCGACCAAAACCATTGAAATGAAAGAACCGAGACTGATAGAACCGGACATAACCTTGAGTATATAATTCAATTTGGACATAACAAAGTATCGTGTAACATCCTTTTAAATATTTTGAGTCTTCCCAATTTCTCCAAGTTTAATTAAAAATATACTGAAAAAAACTACTCCAGATCGATGGGTCGTTAACAACTTAGTTGCCCAAGTATGTCAAGGAGTTTTTATTAGAATAAAAGAAGATAAGGATACTTTCGTTGCACTACATGAGACACGAGATCATTCCAGGAGGTTCATGACGGCAATTTGGATGGGCCCTCTGGAGGGACATTTTTTTGGGAGACCTTATCTTATCAACTTCATTGATATTGAGATTGCAAATGCAAAATGTAAAGAACATCGTCTTAAGTTTAGCTTACAAGTTATTGGGAGAATATTTTTTTGCAGTGCAGACTTAAAGTTTTAATCACTGATGCCACTTCGTATTGTTTCAATGCAGGAGAAGATCTTCCAATAAATTTCCCATTATTTATTCATATTACATATGTTGCTCATTGACTACATGGGGTTGCAGATATGGTTCATAAAATTTTCCTCTAACGAACGAACTAATTTTCAATGTGAACAAGATATTTTTGAATTCCAGAAGAGGAAAGCATCATTTTCATTCGAAATTACCCTCCTCTATCACCAATTATATCAAAATAGGGAACTCGGTAAAAAGTATTGGAGTATTACTACCATCACTTCGACGTCTTCAGAGAATATTTAAACATCATTAATGAAGGTTTGGCAGCAACTAGAAAGGTGCAAGAAATAATTAATAATGAATCCATACGAGATAAACTGTATTTATACAAGTAAATTTTCGTGAAATACCTTTGGCAATAACTGCACTTGAGGACAGATTGCCTATGCTTACCAGCCTGACCATTGTAGAAAATATAACTCAAGATTTGAATGAAGAGTAGTTCAAGACCATGTTAAAAGAATTTATTCAAAAGAATCCTAGCTACATGCAACTAAATGTCATCCTTGAATGTTCTTTCAGATAGGAGTTATACTTGTATTTCAGGTCTAACGATGCGTTTTAAGTACTACCAACTGCGCGATGTAATGATGAGTTTGATGTTTTCTAATTAACTGAAAATATAATACATAATTTTAGCAAATATATTATATATATTTACATACGGAATAAATGAATGAATTACTTTAGACTCTTATTTCGATTTCTTAAAAAACTGATTCATCTATTCGTATCAGCAACGCTTACAAAAATGTGCAGGAAGATAATAAAATTATATATAACAATTGTTTCCTTTTCATCGAAGAAAACCCGTTTGAAAAATTCTTTTTTTTTTTTCATCACTTGTTAAATTATATGAATTGAATAGAGGAAATTGACATTGCTGGAAGAAGTGTGTAGAGTTACGAGTCTATGTTGAAAAATAAAAATTCAGAATTTTTTTTCCAAAAAACACTCACATAGTCAGTGCACACAAACGACTGTTAAATAACAACTGGGCGTCCAAAATGGATGAAACTTTGGTGAGTAACTGTCAACAAATCCTTTATAAAGTTGACTAAAAAAAGTGATTCTTTTAAATCTCTTTAGATGTGACTAGTATAGTGCTAGTTTTAAAGATTAAGGACTCCAGTCCCGTCCAATTCAGTCCTAAATACTAAATAAGTATGGTCCTTGATGTCGTCTATCAAAGTTTTTTTTTTTTCAATCCGTTCTAGTACTGACAGTCTTAAGGACTGGTACAAAGGACTGATAGGACCGGTCCTAGGACTGGACTGGACCGAATAAATAAGGACTGACACAACACCGGATATGATCAAGGTTAATAGAAATGTCTATTAACCTTGAATATGACTAACTTTTATTTACGACTGCTGTCATCTTCACATTGAGATTGGAATTTTTTCAATCTCAATTCCGTATAAGATGAACATGCATAAAGAAAAGATTCAGGATTTTCTACTCCTCCCCCTTCAAAATGGTGTTTTTCTATTAATACATTTTTCGATTACATAATCTATTCTGTATTCAGATAGTTAAGGTTAAAGAGCATTATAATTTACGTCATAAATTGCATGATAATTGAAGAAGACATCCTTTTGGGGGCTCAAAGTTGATATTTTCACTATATAAAATAGATATATCTCCAAAAAACCTTGATAAGACTCCATCAGAAGGTTTTTTAGATAAAAAATACGTAACAATTGCATTAAATACTACTTGACGTGAATAGTAAAATGTGATATTTGAATTAAATCAAAGTAATAAGTATCTTTAATATGGCGAGATTTGTACAATTTTTTTTTTCTTCCATCGATTAAAAATGAAATAATTATATAGGATAATTAAAGAAAAATATCTTATTATTTCTATTATAATAGTCAATTTTTATCCACATTATAGAAATATGGTTGTATAACGATGTAATAAGATATTTTTAATATATTTTAGATGTATCAGATATATATAAATATATAATATATGTATATTCAATGAAACGAAGTTTATTTGTCTGTCTGTTTGATTTGGTTTCAACAGTGTTATGAGTACATTTATTGGACTCTCTCTCCAAGACACCGCACACATAGCAGTCCAAGTGACCCTTATGATTTATTAGGGAGTTCTCTTCTATATTGATAGATCAAATTTTTGTCTGTTCTTCAACGCCTAATAACTCAGGGCAATGCCCTGTACTATCGCTAGTAAGACAGTAAGGGTAAAGTCCTTTATTTTTTGGTTCCATTTCTACATCCAATTGTGACAATTCATGATTCCTACAGTGGATGGTAAAGATTTAATAAATCTACAGTGACCATCATTTTTTGAAGTTGTACGTGTTACATCATTTTTACCCTTGTATAATTTTGTCAAAAAGTTTATCTGAAAAGAATCCTCAATATGTATTCATTCTTCAAATCATGAATTACATAAAATAAATGTGTACATAAGGGAAATTTCCCAACAAATTTCCCTTTCCTTTTCTCTAAAACCCCAAAAAATCAAGAAAAATCGAGATCCTAATATTTTGTGGAATAAACCCTAGTCAATATCCATATTTATACTATGATATGAGTGATAATGAAATCATATGAGGTCTTAAGAGAGTTGTTATTTTGTTTTTGGAATTTTTTAATTAGTATATAGCTCATTAATCAACTACCTAAACGCAAACAGAGGAAAACATTTCAAGGATAAACGTTTTTTTTTCTTGACCTTCGATAATAAAATAATCATTATTTTTCATATCCTATTTCGAAATTTATTGAAATATGCAGATCCGTGAAGACATACTGGAATGTGGAGTTCTGAGTTCTATTGGTTATTAAAGAAATTTATTTGTTTTTCGGTGGGTTATAATGATTTGGGTGTTGGTTTTTTATTGAACAATGTATCATATGAAATAAAAATTGTATATATAATATACAATTTGTTAATGCCATTTTGAATAAAACCATATTTTTGGTAACCACTTGTTATTTAGTACTACATTTAGCTGCATTAAAAATAGTACTACAACATGGTGTGAAGGTCTTTTTTAAAAAGAGTTGTTCCCCCCAAAAATTTATTTATATATCTCCCGATGAATAAATGTCAAGGCTCAACCAATGGTTTTCTTCTTCCCACAATATATAAATAAACCATTTAATATGCGGGTGTTTATGTTATAACTCAATCTCCAAAAATATGAATATCCATTGTACCATAGAAGCATGACTTTTTCATTTCTCTCTTAATTATTTGTAGCCAATAGTTCAAACTAGGAGGACATCTCAGGCCGGATCTGGTTTGCGAACCACCAACAACCCTCGTTTGAATTCTTACTAAATGAAAAAAGAATATATATTTTTTTAACACCAAAAAAAAAATATATATATACCATGAAGTATTACGTGATTGGCACAATTTAATGAGGTTAATTACTAATTTAGCACAGTCGGTTTTAAAAAATTGCTAATTTTTATTTCTTAATTTTTTGATTCGATACTCGATCCGATTCAAAAATGAATACTTGGAACCGTTGAAATTTTGTGTATGAACTTTCAAACAAATATCTGTTTTATCCCGTGGCCTACAATGTTAGAGCCTGAGACAATATTATATTCTAAGTTCTTCAGGTATATATCATTTCAAAATGTGATAAATATATTTTAATGACGTATGTATTATAGGTACTTACATATGTTTCCAAGGCCGGTTTTGGAGGGGACATTTGGCGAGTCTTACCATTGATTATAAAAAATAAGAGCCTTGCAAAATGGAAAGAAAAGGGCCCTATAAATTTATCTTTGACCTAGACCCACTCATGATAAAACCGGTCTTGTATGTATGTATTGCTATTTTGTATTCAGGTTGTGTAATGTGTACTCGTCTTATCAAAAATTTTTGATAGAATATTAGGATTTGACTTCACACGGTGTTACCTCCTCGGCTTGCTTTTTTAAATAAACAAAGATGGAGTTTAATTTCTTTTTAGCTGTTTTAATTAAGTTCCACTTCTTAACTTTTTTTAAGCAGTTGAATCTATGTATTTTGAACTCAAAAAAGGTATTGGATTTTTATATGAATTTATATCAATCCAGGGCATTCGTTTATAATTCGTGTCATTTCATTCTCAGCCATTGATATGATTATCAATTTAACTCAAATAATAATTACTATCTATTCTATAAATACTAACTAGCAGTTAGCAACAAGAAAAATACAGAAGACTAGCCACCATACGTTTTTGTTTTTTCAAATTGTTCCTTTCCCTTTTGACGGTCGCGGTTGCGAGTGAATAAAAAAGTTAGTCGTGCTCACAAACATCAAAATTTATTATCTTGTCAGCTCTCAATGATCCTGCTTTTTTTATATTAATCGGTGTTCTGAATGTTGATTGATTGAATTCGAATTAGCTCTTGTTAAGTTGTGAACACTTCTCCACAATTATTGAATGATAGTTGCATAGTTGGGAATAATTGGCCCAGAACTGGCTAACTATCAACTGATTTTGGGTCTTTTCCCCTTGTTTCTTTTTCTATGAGTGAGTGATACAATGAATGTAACAACGTGTGAACGGTTAAGCATCTAACTGCATTTGAAGCATGAATTGGTATTTTGATTCATTTCCTTTTGCTGTTTTCTTTTTCTTTTTACAAAAATAAATAAAGAACAATAATATTAATTTTCTCATAAGACCTTTAGGCATTTATTTTTATTTATTTACCTATAATCATTTCTGTTAGGGTATATACGTAAACAGAAAAGGTCATCAAACTATGAGTCTACTACATGTAAGTAAATTTGTAATACTCGTTATATAGAATGTTGCATTTCCTTAAGTGTTATTGACTATTTTGTATACACATAGAGTTTATGTACAAAAAAATACCTATAGAGCCTTTTCAAGTGACGCCCGAATTCTTGAAGGCAGACATTTTTTTTCTTTTCATAACAATAAAAACCCTTTTTCGTAAAATGTAATCTCCACTCATTTTTGAAAAAAATCATCCTAGCTTGCTTTTGTCTTGACAGGCCACCTATTTAAAATTAAAAAAAGAATGAATATGACTTTATATTTAATGCAGAGTGCTCCCTCTAGTATACTTATATTCACATACTCCGACTTTACTGGGTTTGTTACCGTATCGTAGGAAAATTAGATTTTATCGTTCCCAAAAAACCTATATTCTTCACTAGTTGTTTTTTTCACTCTTAAAAAATGAAGGAATGAACGACGTACGGAAACTTTTCAGATAATGAACGAAAGAACGGAAAGGGGTGAACTGGTCCAAGCCTGTAAACAATTTATATGTGAAAGCGGCCTAGACCGAATTTTATATAAGACCCATTTCTTGGGAACCGAAATATAACAAATTGTTCCTTCGGACCGATCAAGGCGATTTTTTCCCTTGGACCAATCTTGGTCAAATTTTTCTAGGTGACCAGTTTAGACCAAACTTTTTTAAGCAAATGAATTAGTTCAGTACAACCTAAATCTTAATTGTTTCAAACTGGGCTAAGATTTTTACACCTAAACTCCACACTAATAATAACCCACCATCAAAAACATCCCTCTTGAATAGTTTAAGAAAACCAGGCTCCGAAACTGTAAAATTTTTTAAAAGAAACTGAAAAATGATTGCTAAGTGCAGGTGATCACCTGCACTTAGCAATCATTTTTCAGAAAAAAAAGTTTTGTAACTTGTAATAATTCCATATTTGAAAACTGGATATGGACGCTTAGTGAGGATACACACTTAAACCGGTGGCAAGGGTATTTCGAAAAGTATATTCATGCTGCCAAGCTTCAAATTAAGTGGATAAAGTTGCAAAGTAGTCTTGAAAATTGGGAATATTCATTTTTACTGTTCCAAAAAAAAAAAAAAAAAAAAAAAAAAAAAAAAAAAAAAAAATCATTGTTTTTTTTTTTTGCAGTTCAAAAATGAACAAATGAAGAAGAGATAATATGCTTACGTGTATGTCATATTTTCTCTTCTATCTCGATATTGTGAACACCCTTGAGGTGTAAATACGAAAAGTTGAAATTCAATTATGGAGAGAGGAAGCTAAAGCGATTTCCATCATAACTAGAATTTGTAACAAACCCTTGTATGTAGGAATTATCATAAGTTAGACTAGGAGTGTATCCGTGCACTGATGAATAAATTAATGATACTCTTTTTTTCTTGTATGATACAAAATTTATCTATCTACCTTGATCAGAGGAAGCGGCGCAGGAATATATTTTCAAGTAGGGTGAGGGGTAAATTTTATATTAATGACGTCATTAGGAGGAGGCCTGGACGGTTGGACTTTCCTGGCAATTTTGACAGAATTCTTTAAGTGTAAATCCCAAATTTGACGAAAAATCTTTTTTATAAGGGACAAAAAACCTTTTTTAGAGTTTCAATTTTTCAAAAGAGACTAGATTTGAACACGTAACATTTTTTTGAACAAAGGGAAATAATTTATTTTCTCTAGAAAATTATTACATTTAAAATTTTCTAAACAAGAGGGATTTGATTTTTTCGTTATAACTATAAAAATATCGACAAAATGAAGGGCCCATGACTCTTTGGTCCCTAAGGTTCCGCCTTCTCCGATCGAGGTCTAGGAGACATGAGGGCAACCAGTTTGGAAATATTTGACAAAAAAGTAAAATAATAAACGTCATAAAATAAATGTCTTTCTTACAAAAATTATAGTCGCAAATATTTGGTCAAGATTTTGGTTCACCCCTCACTCCCCTCCCCCAAAAAAAAAAAAAAATCTTCGCTTACGCCCATGACCATGCTACTACTCTTTACTCCTTAATAGACCTTGTTTAAAAGATTACAATATTTGAATTTCAATTTTCCATCTTGAGACCGCAACGTTGTCCATATTAACGAAACCGAATTAGTAGATATGACGTATAAATAAAATTATGAACCATAGCCATGTATAAAGAGACAAGTTAAGAAATATGCTTATTCAAAATTTCAGCAGTTAAGAAAGTAAATAGTAAATAGTAAATATGTAAATATTTAAATATAGTAAATATGCCACTAGTATTTTTGCCTCAGGACACATGTGTTAAACCATTTTGCCTTAAAGTCATTTTGTCTCAAGGATATTTCACTTTAAAATATAAATAAATAATGGTAGAATTATGCCCAACAATTTCAATATATATTATAGAAATCTCACTATGTAGTGATTCGAACCAGAGACAAAATAGTTAATACAATGAGTATAATAATAAAAATAAACAAACAAGTCAACGATTCGAACGGAAGAAGTGCTAATCACTACTCTGTTATTAATTTTTATAAGACATGATGAACTATTCATGTTAGAAAAGGCTCATAGATTGACAAACAAGCATAGTATGAGGAAAGGGCATAATTCCATCATTATTCCAACGGACAATAAACATTTAACACGTTTTAAAAACTACCGCCAACACTTCAAATACATCAAAACTAACGCAGAGTCCATGGTTATGAACTTACTTGGTGTCTTTGCCGTTTTTTCATGGGCCTAGAATTTATTTTGAAGTATTTAGAGGGGGCTTAAATAATTTGTGAAGTGATAGTGATGGGGTTTAAGCTACATTGTGCCCCTGGCATACTTTTAAGCAATCCATGGGCTCGGGTTTCATTTTGAAGTATTTGGAGGGGTCTTAAATGCTTTGTGAAGTGGTGGTGGTGGTTTTTAACCTGTATGGTGTCCGTTTCGTAGTATTAAACTAACCATGGGCTTGGGGTTCAGTTTAAAGTATTCGGAGGGGACCTAAATTCTTTCTGAAATTTTCCCAATGGCAATTTTCTACACTCACAATTTTCTCCAGAGCAATTTTCTACAACCCATATTTTTATTATACATTTCAAAGGGAACATTAAATTCAACAAAAAATATAAAAAAACAACATACAACTCATTTATTACATTTTGAATACAAAATATTAATCAAGCAAAATTGTTTTAGGTCAAAATGGTTTAAGTAAAATGTCCTTAGGCAAAATAGTTTAAGGCGCAAGTATTGGTCACCACATTAGAGAAGATACGGAGAACGAGAATAAAAACACATTTTTATTTTTAATAAGTTAATTATCCCAAAAAGGGAGTTAATTATTTTATTCCTTTTGGGATATTGTTTTGGCCATGCATTTAGTCAATTTAATTAACTCAGCCTAGCTTATATGAGTTATATAAGGCAATGAGTAATGGTAATATTGAATAGTCTCAACTTGCTCTTTAAACCAAAAACATCTTTTTTTATGCTGTGGAATTCTTGTACTCGACTTTATATTCAAAAAGACATCTGCCTCACAATGTAAAACGGTCATAAAAAATAACTTTACGGCTCTACATATTTATTTATCTATGTAGAATCCTTATACAAATCCTCAGAATGTCTTCAAATTCTAAAACCTATAACAATGGACTAAGGTGCAATTTGTATATCAATTATTATACCTATTTACAGTAGATATAAAGTCAACAACACCCATTGAGTGTTGCCTTTTATTATAATTGGATTAATTAAGTGATAAAGAAGTTGACAAAAATTGAGCAGAATCATTCTATTTATTATTTATGTTATTAATAATATTAATGTTATTTGCAAAGACTCGCACTTTTGAAGGTCAATAGCACATTTGTCTTGCTTCACAATGAAGTTATATCTATATTATTGCAGTAATTTAATTATGCAACGATCATTTGAACTATTATTTTGCTCCTTTTAATGCAAAATTAGATTATATTTAGCAAAAAATATTTACTTTTATAAAAATATGTAATTTTTATCTCGATATTCTATAAATGCATAAAATATCACAAAGGCAATCATAGTTTGTAGTCTATGTCTCCCTATAACATCCATCACAGCATTTTCAAGTACTTTGTGACGTGTTTTATTAGATAAGAACCAACGACATGTCTGAAAATATTTAATATAAATTAACTATTAGAAATATGTCTGACTTAATTTCACGTCTTCATATTTAAATGGTTTCAATTCCCAATCTCTCAAATAATGTCAAACATTCCCACTTTATAACTTTTTTTATAAACCCTCTTTTCCTACTTGCATTAAAAAATTAAATATTCCTTAACCTTGCATCTCTAAGTACGTTATAAACGTATCGAGAAATTTTTCCTCATAGGATCCGTCCCAAAGATTTAAGGGTGTGTACGAATCAGACACAAAAGTTGTGTCATAGCTTTAGTTAATGTTGTTATCATTTATATCAGCCAGTGACGTCATCCTCAGTCTCTCTTTACCAATGTTTATAAGCATAATTAATACTTCAATTATGCCTAAACTAAGAATAATGTCAATTCATTCTCGTGCTTGAAATATACTAAACTAGTCCATTTGCTAAACTGAGGTACTTTCGGGACTCTGAATAGTATTGTGTCAGTCTTTATTTATTTGGTTTAGTCCAATCTAGTCTTATAACCAATAAGACCGGTTTTTAAGATCGTTGGTCCTTAGGAATGTCAGTGCTAGCAACTTATAGAGAGAAATATATATAAGTGACAAGGCATACAAAAGGGTGTTTTATTGCCTTCAGCTGTTCACGTTTGTCGTATAATATAGGGATATATTTGATACTTTATTCGAACTCGGGGATTTAAAAGAAATAGAGATACAACACTTTGAAAATAACTCATATTTAGGATTTTTAGAGTCATAGAAGTAAAATAATTTTGTCATCAGTGGGAAAACAATTATTTATTTAAAGAAAATACTTGTTTTTGTCCTCATTGGACCAAAAATTCATGTAAAATTTCGAAAAAATCTCTTCTGGGCTTGCTAAATAGTATCCATAAATCCATACGGATTGGTTCGGTAATTTTGTTCAGTATAGAGTTAACTCAAGAATTCGTTCTTCCTCCCCTTCTCTCATTATTCTGCTAAGACAAAAAAATCCCTATGTATTTTGTTGTCAGCTGTCGATTCCCTCTTCTCCCTTGATACGTCATGGCTATTTCATAATTTATACTTTTTGATAAATACACGAAGTAATAATTGATTCTATATTCATGAGTTATGTCCGTTTCGAAAAGAAAAGAAATACGTATAATTTCTATGTTGGCCATTTTATTATTTCTATGAAGAAATTTTGGCTAATTATTCATAGAAATAATATAATAACTAATCATAACCACCTTTTATTCAAATATTACTCAGCAATGTTATAATACAGTATCGAATAAAATACTATGCAGATTTTAATAATACGTAATTTTTTTTAAAAAAATGGTGAAGAAATAATGACAGAGATAGTCTGCGAGTATATAAGATATAAATAGCGGTTGGTACGACTGACTTATTTGCCTAACTACCAGATGGTTTTTGGACCTTTTTTCTGTTTCTTTTTGTAGGGAAGGTTGCTTGGTACAATAAAGATCACAACGTATAGCCCGTACTTGAATTTTGCTCTAAGATTACAAGAAATTTAACACAAAATGTAAGATTTCCTACTTGCAAACTGGGACTGGCACTATAAAAAAGGGAAATTGGGGCATTCCCTTCTGCCATCACCATCACTGATTTTGATAAATTTTGGTCAGGATGTTTATCCCGTCAAAGAAACAAGATGTGTAAAATTTTAGACTTATGAAGTTGCGAAGGGTTGAATTTGGCCCCCTTCTAAAGACCTTGGAACTTGAGTAAACCATTTAGAATATATCATTTCATTTTTTTTCGCTAAAAATATTTTTAAGAGTACGAACTTCAATTCATATTTTATAAAAAAATAGCATATGAGCCAAAAATATTATGAAAGATTATTGCAAAATATAAAAATGGTGCCCCAGCCATGCTTAAAATTGATTTCGCCAATTTTTTGTAGGAATTTTAACCTACTTATATTCTAAATGTGTGCAAAAAATTAGAGTGGGATCTTTATGGAATCACCTTCATTCAGGCCTATAACTGGAAAAGGTCATAGTATCCATAATAGTAAATTCTGTCTTATTTACTAAAAAAAATTATATAAATATATTAATCTATAGAAGTTTTGTGATACATATAAGTCTACTGCAATTTTTCTAACTTGTATTATTGTAACATATACACGTATTTGAGTGTTTTATCCTGTTTGATTATGATTCAGTTGGATGTATAACATTAATTTTATAATTTATTGGAACACATTGGTTGAAAATAATGGGGTACTTGTATTTTCTTGTTAATATGTATTTGCATTTTTTGTTGATTACATATAGACATATTTGTCTTTGAAATTTAATAATAAAGTACAGTATTATAGAGATTGATATAAAGTAAATAATTTGTTAAAATATAATCAATTGTATTAAATTGCTTACTTGCATCGTTAGTTAATATGGTTTGGCAAAAATAAGATATTTTACGAAATATTGTTCAGATCCCACAAACATTCACATGAAAAAATATTATGGAAAATATCTTCAAGAATCCTCAGAACCTCTGTTGAGACAATTTCCGCTGTTATCAAAGCCTGGTCACAAGCTTTGCTCTGGATTTAGAAAAAAAGCTTCCCCAAATAAAAAATAATGACATACAGGAATCTCCAATACCAAAGCTGGGAATTATTAGCTATTAGGTATGTTGACATCTCCTAACCCAAACCAGGGAAAGGAAATACCAATTGATGATTTAAATAAAGTAGTTGAACTTTCGTTCTGATAAATCAAGTAGGATATTACCTGGGAAAATAGACTGTGTCGTTGTACGGAAACATACTGGTAAAACTACATTACAGAAATGGTTAATTTTGAACAATTAAAGAGAACTATTTCGTAATTTTAAGGATAGTAACCGCAATTCATGTATATGTTTTTGGAAATTCGCTTCTCTCCAACCTTTAGAACGCGTTCTTGCTAGTGCAAGTGGGACACACAGTGTATGTGTTTGCACTATTCACCAAAATGATCATAGGATCGAGAATGCCAGAGATAACAGAATATCACTCCTGACGTCACATTATAACTTCTATAGGTTGTAATCCTGCATTTGCCATTTCGTTTCTTTCGTAAATGTGAAAATTGCAGAACAATGCTCAAGGATAAATTGCTCGACCCCTTTGAGGAAAATAGTGTTGATGAAGTACAATTTCAGCAGTGCATATCAACGCATATAAATATTTTATGACAAAGTAGAAAAGCTGGCAAGGCACGACTCTTCATTGGTAAGGCACAAAGTAATTTTTTGGATAAAAAAAAAAAAAAGGTCTGAAATCATGGAGGGTGAATTTGTTGTAATTGGAGACTTTTCCGAAAATTACAGCTTTGTAGTACAGGATACTGCTCAAGGTTTTCATTGGAATTCCTCACAGGCGACGATACACCCTTTATTACAAAAACAAAAAAGAAAAAAAAAAAAAAAAATGGGAATCTTTGCCATGACTCATTCACAATTATTTCCGACTACAACTGTAATGATGTAGATACAGTACATTTGTTCCAGTGCAAACAAATAAGATATTTGAAGGCCACGTTCGGATTTAACAAAGATGTATTACTTTTCCGACGGTTGTGTAGGTTAATACAAAAATTGTAAAATCTTTTTAACACTGATGTGTCACGAAGTGCTGAGTGGCATTTTCATGTACTAGTCATGGCAAAGGACCAGCGGATGGAGCCGGATGAACAATTAAAAGACAAGCCACAAAAGAGAGCCTTCGCTGCGCATAGAGAATCAAATCACTAAACCAATTCATTTGATCAGTTTTTTTTTTCTAACCATTTAAAATAAATGAAGAGAATGTAGACACTAACCGATACCCCTATACGGTATAGGTGTTTCGGTTAGCGTCTGCATTCTGATTTGGTTGGGGAATTATGTCAAGGAGTTTTGAATAGAATAAAAGAAGAAGTGGAAGAAAATGATATTTTCGTTGCACTAGATAAGACAAGAGATCATCAACGGAGGTCAATGATGGCAATTTTGATTGGCCCTTTGGACGAACATTTCTGTGGGAGACCTTACCTTATTGAGTTGATTGATATTGAGATTGCAAACGCTAACAATGTAAAGAACATCGTCATAAACTCAGTTATAAGTTTTTGGGAGAACTCATGCCGCATCGTATTGTCTCAAAGCAGGAGAAGATCTTCGAGAAAAAAAAAAATCCGGAATTGATTCACATTACATGTATTGCTCATAGATTACATAGAGTTGCAGATATGGTTCAAAACAACTTATTTCCACTGTGAAGAAGATGTTTTTGAATTCTGGAGGAAGAAAGACAGGATTAACTGCTTCTTACGAAATTCCCCTCCCTCCATCACCAATTATAACAAGATAGGGAACTTAGTTAAAAGCAGTGGAGTACTACTACCATCACTTCGACGTCTTCAGAGAATATTTAAACAGTCTTGATAAAGATTTGGCATCAACCAGAAGAGCACAAGAAATAGTTAACAATAATTCCTTAAGAGAAGAAGTCGTATTTATTCAAGAAAATTTTCGTCAAATACCTTTGGCAGTTACTGCACTTGAGGAAAGATTGCCTTTTCTTACCAGCCAAACCATAGTAGAAAATCTGACTCTAGATTTGAAGGAAGAACCATTCAAGGCCAAGTTAAAAGAAGGGCTTCAAAAGAATCCTGGCTACACAAAACTAAAGGAACTCAACAAGTGAAAACCTTGTTTACACAAATACTCCAATTGTCAATTGTGATGCTGAGAGAGTCTTTAGTATGATGAATATCATCAATACGAAAAGGAGGTCCAAACTAAGTAATAAGAAATTGAGGGATTTGTTGATCACCAAATGGAATGAATGTTTTGTTATCATTTAATTGTCCTCACGTAACTATTAACAATCTTTTTTACATAATTTGTTACTTCATTGTCTCATTTCTATTTTTTAGATTTCGTGCCAAAGTTACCTATTCATCCTTTATGGTCAGTGGTCACTAAGAAGTTACGACTACACTTCCTATAATGATAGGTTTGATGTTCTCTAACTAACAATATATTTTGTCTTGCATATATTTATTTAAAGTTATTTATAGGGAAGTTATATATTTATAATTATAACAATCCCTCTTCCTTTATGTGTAAATAAATAAATAATTTAAGTTAAAGATATATTCTAAACGATACTCTTTTAATTGGGTTGGAATCGATATTTACTTTGCACTTTTGATCCAGCGACAGATACAATTGTACCACTGTTATATGTAGCTATTATATTTTTGAAGTAATTTCCATGAAAATTTAATGCATCGATGGGTAATTTATTCAGTTCAAATTTTTGAATAGAGTTGATGATAGAAATAGGGGTTTCTTAGACACCTGCATACTCTTGCATAGTGGCCTCTCTTATTACATCTTGTGCATTGGACCCTTTTTGATAGGCAAACTTTCCTATTCTTACGAGGAAATTGGAAACCACACTTTCTACACAATCTTTCTTGGCTCTCCTACAGCTTTCACTTCTTCGATATATATTGAATCCACATGACTTTGTATATGCGTTAAAATCCTTTGATACTAAATCATTTAGACTATTTTGATTATTCTTTTCCGTTTCTACTATTCTCCATTAATATACACTTCACATATTTTGTTTGCATCATCAAATAATCTTAATTGTGCTTCTCTATATTTGCATACCAAAGTTTTATATCATGAAGATTAATATTTAATACTATTTGTATCATACAATAAATTATAACTAACATTAAGACATTTTCTGAATAATATTATTTTGATTAAATATTACCAAGTAAGGCTATATTTTGGTGAAGGAAAGCCTCTATTTGTAGTAAATTTTCAGATAAGTTGTAATGTTAAAAAAATCATAATTGAGATATCTTATAAGTATGTTCGAAATTACCCATCGGCCATCAAGTATGATTTATGAATAAAAGTTTGTTCATGTCCGAAAGAAAACAGAGGAACCAGATAGCTGAAGTTGTATTTGCGGGCGCGCTTGCACAAAACTCGATTCCCACAACCCAAGGTGAATCAAGGAAGTGTGTATAGATCTAGGCTATACCAAGGACTCCAGTAAGTTTTTAAAAGTATTTTACTATGGAAAATCATCAAAATAATAAAAATGAGGCTATATATTTCTAATAAAAGTGGTATTTATCAGTACTTTAATCAAAATAAACATTAAAAACATATATAAAAAAAAAGACACTATCACAAAGTACAAAGTTGGTCCAAGTCTACAAGTCAGAAGATTTTGATTGAAATTTAGCTTTTTTTCTATTAGCTTGTGAATTCTTAGCTGCCATTTTTTTGTTAACAATCGGATGTCATCATTCAGTTTAGCACTTAAATTTTTACCCATGCCATTAAACAAAGCGAATGAAATTCTTTGAAGAAAAGCTAACTAGGAGTGTCCTTCCTCGCACTTTACTCCCGCAACGATGATAATTTAAGAGTATAGACTGTCTTGCATCCTGTCAATGAATGTGGCAACAAATGAATCTCTAGGATTTGGGTGCCAAGTAAACTGTCTTTCTCTTCAGGAGTAGCTGTGGTGTAAGAGGCCATGGATTAAGCATAAAGACAGGAAAGGTAGAGAAGGTCGGATGGAGTCGAGAATCTTCCTTTGCTCATTATGTCGATGAACTTTTTCAGGTCTACAGGCTGATTGGTTGGGCTATCCAAGGTTATTGAGTCCGGAGGTGTGTCTCTGATGACCATTAACTCTTGGCATGGAGTACAGCTGATCTTCTTCTTCAATAAAAAACAAACATACCCAGCAACAAAGTATTACTCTCTCCCTTGGAAGCTAGTTCCTGAAGGTCATCTTGTTGTCAGTTAGTTCAAATGAGCTTAGCTTTCACCAGGTCTTCGTTCAGCAGATCTTTAATTTCTGAAGTAGTCATACCTGAAAATTTATTATTAGGGCGATTAGGACCTTTTTCAATTATAGTCGTAAGTGAAGATCTCATTCTATTTTTTGCGAACATATAGAATTTACAAAAAATTGGGGAAATCAATTTTGAAACTTGGCTGGGGCGCCATTTTTATATTTCACAATAATGATTACAAAAACATTTGTTTCACATATTCATTGGTTTCATTATATTTGAGTTGAAGCTCGTACTCTTAAAAGTATTTTAATGCAAAAGATAAAACTTAATGTAGCTTACTCAAGTTCGAAAGTCTTTCGAAGGGACCAAACTTTGAGGGACTCCCAAATAGGCCCTTGCACCTACACGAGTCTAAAAAGGATTAAAGTTGGTGATGATGATGGCGTAAATTTCCAAAAAGTGTTGCAAAAAGGAGGGTTAGAGTAATGATGCAGTATTTTAAATGCTCTTAACGAATTGCATTATTGAGGAAAATAGTGTTAATAAAGTACAATTTTAGCAGTAGAGATCGACCGATAGGTTTGAGCTTACTAGTATTGTACTTCCAATCCCAAAAAATTTATGACAAAGCAGAAAAGCTGGCAAAGCACGACTTCATGGCTAAGGCACAAAGTTATTTTTTTGAGTTAAAAAAATCTGAAATTGTAGAAGGGGAATTTGTTGTAATTGTAGACGTTTCTAAATATTACAGCTTAGTCGTAGGATGCTTTTCAAGGTTTTCATTGGGAAATCTCACAGGCGACGATATACCCCTGTGTCTTTTATAAAAAAAAAAAAAAAAAAAATTGAAATCTTTGCCATTAGGCAAAATTAGGAGTAGTACATTTATCGTTCTTGAAGCGGCTTTTAATCTGCTTCGAGGCTGCAAGTTTATACTACACAACCCATTGACCAAAAGCATAGGCAATTATACACAGGATTCTTTGAAGGATCAGTGCTGGTTTGTAAGCGGTTTCGAAATCCCGCAGTTATCCTACTTACAAGGGTGGCCTAAAAAGTTTCTGACCTAACAAAGATACAAAACATTTTTTCTGATTTTTTTTTTAACAAAGTCTCTTTGTAACTCTACACACTTCTCCCACCGATTCTTCCATATCTTTAACCATACCAAATAGTAATCGGCGTTTTTCTCTGCAAAATAATTATTCACGATTGTAACTACCTCTTCATTTCATGAAAATATTTACATTCGCCTGTTTGGACGGTATTTTCGTTTCACATGTATAACGGTGTATCCAAGTTTCATCTAATGTAACTAATCAGTGAAAGGACTCGTATTTATTATGCCTAAACTGCACTTACAAAGCGATACTCGATTTTGTCAATTTAAAAATAAAACAAAAAAACAAACCTAACAATAGCGCACTCAAACTACTGTTACATAACAATTTCGTGATCAAAATGGCTCACAATTTGGTGAGAAAACTGTTAACAGATGCTACATAGATGTGACTAGCTTTTATTTACGAGTGCTCCCATCTTCAAGTTGAGATCGGAAACTTTTTACACCACCATCTTAAATCCTGTGTGTCTAGGGTACAATAGGGAAATTAAAAGGGCGATATTATTATCAACCATCTGCAGATCAGAAAACTATCAATGTACCCTTAGATGGATTAAATCTATCTGGGGAAGGGACAAGTTGTTCCTATAGATGTATAATTATAAATGTAGTATAATTGCGGACAATCCTTTGCACAAGGGACAAAACATTTATAAGCATGTATTTTAACTGTTATTTAATTTAGAGTATTCAAGTAATGGAAATAAACAAATTGGAATTTATTTAACAAATTTAAATTTTTTTCATAGGTTATCATCAATTACAAAACGTATAATGACTAAGAATTATTATATTACATAGAATGTGCCTTCTAGCAAATGATGTTGACTGCAAAAAAAGAAAGAAAAAGTCACAAAGAAGGTTTATTTCATTGTATGTATGCATATTTATTTAATCAAAAATAGTGCAAATATCATTGAACTGTACAGTTATTACTGTCGTAATTATGTACATGTGCGTCATTAGGGTTTGTTTCAATTATGTACACACATATTTGAGGAGTCTAATAATAAATCTGAGAATTTAATGTCTAATGAGAGGTAATTTTGGAATTTTAATGTTTTTAATATTGGAATTATGAATGAAATACTCAGGGATTTTTGTTAATATATAATCTTAAATGCCATATATTAATATGATATGTGTTACACCCATGAAAAAACCCGTTACGACGAGGAGGGGGCACCTTCCTATCGAGTATTTTAGTCGGGGAAAAATGGAATGTTTGCACGTATTTTTGATTATTTAAAAAATGAGTGGAAAAAATTGAAATGAAGATATTATTTTGGATATTGACAGAGTCTAGGAAAAAGGACTTTGAATGTGAAAAATGTTCATTAAAAAATACTATTAAAGAAAACCCGTAATTCGATCAAAAAGGAGCCAAATTATTTATAAAAAATGTCCCATCCTATTTTTATTTTTATAGTCGGAAAATTTGAGAAGAATATTAACCCCCTACCCCAATAAAAAATGCTAGTATCACCCCTTCCCAAGACATACAAACTGTGATACTTATCAGGATAGTAAAAAAAAAGAAACTGAAAAACAAGATGGTAACCCTGAAAATTCGGAAAATGTTTGGGAGAAGAGCAGCTTCATTATATAATATGAATATTGGAATATATATAATGGAATATGGAATAAACAAGGACTAGGAAAGAATTACTCTCATGTAGATCCTTAATTATAATTGGAGTCCAAATAGGCCTTACATATAAATGAAGGAGAGTAACCCTGAGGGACTCTCCCTCATTTATGAGCAAAAACAAATGTACAATCTGGTTTCGTATATATCAGTCATATGTAGTCAGTATGTAGTAGAATAATAAGTTTACTCCCTTAGGAGTTAAATAATAACTATAACAGCTTAGGGAAAAAAATTCACACTTCAGTTTGGCAAACTACAAAAAAAAAAAAAAAAAAAACGGGTGAGTTAAAAAAATACTCTAGATTTTCATGACAACATAACATAAATATAATTTGCTTAAGGTGCTTTGCATCACATGATTTTATGTCACCTTTTGATCAGAATCTATATATATATTTTTAGTACTTTTGCCATAGGAAATTGATGGGGGGGGGGTGGGGGTGGGGGTTGGAAATAATTATTTTAAATGAAGGATTTACAGTACTCGGGATGAAGATAATACTATAATTGAATACCCCATGGAATATCGATATATTCATGGTGTAATTTTGACTATTTTAATACAAATTATTCAAATTTAAGCATTTTTTGGCACA
This sequence comes from Lepeophtheirus salmonis, assembly GCF_016086655.4. Classification (NCBI taxonomy): domain Eukaryota; kingdom Metazoa; phylum Arthropoda; class Copepoda; order Siphonostomatoida; family Caligidae; genus Lepeophtheirus; species Lepeophtheirus salmonis. Next base: position 21,353,597 of record NC_052139.2, read on the forward strand.
TTATAAAAGTTCAAATGCCCATATTTATATTACATACTAACCATGCAATTTTAAGTGATAAAAAGGATAGTATTTATTAATAGCTGGACCATTTAATAATACATTTTAAGACGAATAAATGCAATTTGTATAATTTGCTTATTCAAATTCTAACTTGTACAGAAATAGTAAGATGTCCATAATTTATATAGAGGAATCAACAAGAAATTTTATTCGTGTCATCCTGGAAATGGAGCATTAAACGTATAGTATAACTTGTTACTTCGCTTTTTTATCACAAATAATACATTATTAAATAGCAATGACGTATCAAGTTAGATGAGGGAATGGACAGCTGACAACAAGATACATAGAGTATTTCTGTGTTAGCGAGGTAATACCGTGTTAAAAATTGTGTGTTTATTTACCTGAGGATAGTGGCACTACTCTGAGTTTGTTATTGTTTATTAGTAGCTTGTTTATTACAACTTAGTATATCCGCGCCATCTACCAGATATGGATATTATTTTTAGTTTTAAAAGTAGTGGAGAGAATGTTTTATAAAAATGGCGTCATATATTGAAGACAACATCATGCAGTTTCAAATACTCGCAAGTATTAAAATACGTGGTTCTTCCCCCAAAAAAGTACCCGAAACCCATGGCATTCCCTATCATGCACGTAATCCAAGGAATGACTGTTCATTAAAATCTAGGTTGCATGTGTTACATTTGTAGGTACAAAAAAATTATAAATGGACTACAAGCTATAAAATTGCGTTGTAAAAATGTGTGTTTTTAAAAAAAATTATAATTATAAATGAATGACCATATTGATATCATAAAGGGTAATGAAATCCTTCTTTGGATTATATCAACATATGACAAGAACTTGCAATAAAAAATGTGCATTTATAAATGGATCAATTATGTCCTTAAGCATCACCCTTCGCCAACTTCCCTAAAACTACAATTAATTATCTATATTAGCAGAACAGTTGATGCATACCATGAAATATTGATTACACATAATTAGTATACAAAACTAATTAATTAATGTCCAACAAAATGATGTTACTTATATTCAAGGTTGCTTAGGTCTATTTAATTGCTCACTTTTTAAATTCATTTAGTTCATTAATTCGTTTACTGTGAATTTGTTTAGTTCATAAAATCATTAACATTGAATTTGTTTAATTGTTCAATTTTTAAACAGCTTCTTGTATTGTTTTGACCGATCTCAGTAAAATAAAACACGACCATAGTAAATCGAGAAATTTCCTAAACTTTTCATATGTGTAGAAATTTTGGAAACTTGGCTGGTCTAACTCAAAGATTGAGGAATGAAGATGGAAATCAGCCTTGAGAAACCTGTTTACCAATTCCAGGGAGAAATGTCTTGCTACGTCTACAATCTTCACTACTAATGTAAATCGTGTGAATTTATTATCTGGACACTTTTTTTGGAATTGGTAATCCGAAGAATGAATTTTATTTTCCTTAGCAGTTTACGTTATTATCTTATTCTTGAGTAGTGAAAATCATTTTCTAAACAAATTAAATTATATCCCTCCCTTGTTGATTGTGCTGCTTTCCTCCAAAACATTCTTGTGTATTTTCGCTTTATTTTTTTTTAGCACACAAATTATGCAGACAATTATTATCACTAATTTTTACAAACAAATCTAAAGAAAATGAGGCCGATAATCTATGTTAATTCTGTAAGAAGCACATATAATCCTCATTTCATTTATTTTTTGTGTATGCCATAGTTGTGCCTGTGATGAGTTTTTTTGAAAAAAATAGAACAAGAATATCATGGTATATCAAAATCCTATAAATGTAGCGTCTCTGCTAACCTTGGAAAGTTTTCTTTTTTGAAAGAAATAAGTTTAGAATTAAACGACCCAGGCTTCACACTTAGATGACCCAATTTTTTTATTGACCTCATTTTTAGTTAATACCTAACTTCAAAATTTCATGGCAATTTATTCTTTAGTTTTCTCAGTTATTGTGCTAAGTGTGACACTACTTTAGTTACTTCCGAAACATATTATTAATTGTATACTACAAACGGGTTTTCTAGACAATATTTCAGTCACGAATTATCGCGCGTTGAATATGGAGGTCTCAAAGGAAAAAAATCGAAAGCAAAAAAAAAAAATGTAATGTATATGGGGCCGATATTATTTCAGTTCTTGTTGCACAACAGTGGCTGAAGCAATTTCCCCCCTCTAAATTCTGCCTTCTACTGTTAATGCACGACCGTTTGAAGATGACAATCTAACAGAAGCGACCAGCATTGGTGAATAGGAGACAACAAGACATCTTCAAGACAACACCAAGGCGCACAGTTCTTTGATGACGTACCAGAAGCTCTGGGAACTCGGATGGGAAGTTCTTCCATTTTTTTTTTTGCCAATAGGGACAATGCCTTCAACAAAAAGGGCATTATGAAGTTGGATTCTCGTTGGCAACAAGTTATTGAACAGAACGGGGAATATTTTAGCTTAAATGAGATGATCCTAACACTCATTATGAAGCATTGAAATAATGCGAAAAATACGAAATTACTTCTTCCCCAACTTATTATTTATCTAGAGAAATCAAAGTATTTCATTTAAAATTAAAAAACAATTGGATTATACAAGACTAGCGGTAGTACCGGACATTTTCCGGAGTAGCTAAGCGTCGAGATAAAGACAAATTTTGCAGTATTACATAGAAGAGGACTCTCCAAGAAATCATCAGTGTTACTCTGTTTTTTATGGGTACACGTAACTACTCAATACTTATATCAATTCATATGACTTGTTCTGGTCTCAACAATAAAATAACAATATTTGAGTTTAAGAAAACATAAAAAAGTAGGATATTATGACAGATGAGTACTTTAATCTCTAGAGTGCTCACTACAAACCATTACAATACGCCTGTAAGGCTTAATTCATTTTTACATACCAGCGTTTAGATTTTATTCAAATCTTAACATATGTTACAAATGTATATTAATTACGAATGATGTACATAAGAGAGTAATAACAAAGACAAACAGAAATAGTGCTACATATTCGATACTATAACCAGACCCTTAGCATTATTTCATTAATACGACAATGAGGTTATGAGTTAAATCAAAAATATCTAGATGATATAGTGAGGATCACTACATAACACATGGGCTGAAAAATCCCAGGCTTCCCACTTAGATGACCCTTTGTTTTTATTGAACTCATTTTTAGTTAATACCTACCTTCAAAATTTCATGGCAATTTATTCTTTAGTTTTCTCAGTTATTGTGCTAAGTGTGACACTACTTTAGTTACTTCCGAAACCGTGGGTCAAAAACAATTTTGCACTGTTTCTTGATGATAAAAGTGTTATGGAGACCCTGCTCTATAAACCAGATAAAAAAACGATAATGATTTTAAAAAAAAACAACTAATTTTGAACGAAAAAAAACGTGCTTACTATGTTAAGGCCGGGACTTTTTAGCCCATATGTTACAGTGCACACTCTACACACGTTCGATTCTATATGCACACGCCTGCCAATGTTCATTAATAAGACTACGTTGTTATTTCTTATATCAAAATATGCTTATGATATACATCAGAGAGTGATATACCGTGGATTCAATGAGTGTTTTTCATACATGCATTCTGACAGCAGACAAACTTTTAAAATAGATATTGAAAAAAAAATAGAATCTTATATAATTTATTCTAAATAGGTAATGAACGGTTTTTTAAGTGTACTTCTTGTCGTTCATCGTTAATTGTGCATGAGTGATGATCGATTATCAACAAGCCTGTTTCATATCTTGTTGCCAACGAGAATCCAACTTTATATGCCCCTCTAGTAGAAGCTCTTGTCCCTATCGGCCAAAAAATTGCACAACAAATTTTGGCAGGCATAAGAACTTCCCATCCAAGCTCCCAGAGCTTCTAGTGCGTCATCAAAGATGTGTGCGACCTAGCGTTGTTTTGATGATGTTTATCAATACTGACCACTTCTGTTTGATTGTCAGCTTCAAATGGTTGTTCATAGTAGAGGGCAGAATTGAGCGTTTGGCCATAGAGGAGCAGCTCATAGGAGATAATTCCAGTCAATTCCACCAAATACCCAGAAACATCTTCCTATCAGTTAATTCTAGCTTGGGCATGGTTTGGGTCACTGACATTTACATAAACGATCCATTTTTCATCGCCAGTCACAATCTGCTTCATAAATGTACCAATTTTGTTTCGATTCAGCAGCAATTCGCAAATAGAATTCGTTCCATGAGACGTTTTTGAGTCAGTTCGTGAGGCATACAAACTTCGAGTTTCTTTTTGTATTCAGCCTTATGTAAATGGTTCAAAACGGTGTTATGATCATTATGATCAATGTTCAGCTCCTGCTAAAATGTCTGTCATTTTCGACTACAGGCTTTCCAGTGCGCAGTGTATCATTCAAATCATACTACACCTGAACAAAATCCCTCGAATCACTGTTGTGCAACACGAAACAAAAGATTATTGTTACCGTATTTATCGCAAATTTTCTTGGTCGTGTTTGACGTGTTTTTCATGGTCCTTTAGTAATAATATAAAATACGATACATTTTTTTGCAAAAGTGGAATATTGTAGAAAAAGTGTTTGCAGTTTACACTTACACCTTTACAACACCTTATCTATGATGGAATGTGGCCAATAAGTAACAAGATAAACTTAGTTAAAAAAAGGGCAGGGAATACGAAATTACTTTTCCCCAACCTGAAATTTCATGCCAAATGGCCCTAGAACAAATCATCTCATCCCCATCTCTATGAAAAAATATGTAAAGTAAATTTATTAATAAACCATTTTGAATATTTCATGCTTCTCGTACATTTTTTTAGTATTCTTCTTCTTCAAAGCTGCATGTTAATTGAACAATCACAGACGAACGCCCTGAGATATGTCTCGGTTTTGAATAGGAACAAACTTGATGGACTTCCAGACTAATAAACCATGCTGTAAAATATTTTTCTTTTCACAGAAGAACATCACTATATACAAGTCTCTTTGATGTCATAGTCATAAAGAACCATCATAAATTTATATATTTTTGAATATTACAGAATAGAACTTCGTATGTGAAAAACGAGAATAAAAGTGTAAGTCTATGTCTCAAGGTCAAAGAAAATAAGTTAAAATGATTTCATTTACCACTTTGTTGATTTATTTAAAAAGAACTGGCGCAACACGTGTATAGAACACTTTCTCATAACTGTGTCAATATGTTTTATCATTCCTTGTACCTACATAAAGGATAGGAGTGTAATTAACTTGTATTATAAGGTACCTCCGTATACATTAATTATGAATTGCTTGTTTTCTTTTTACATAGCCATTCATGCAGTTCATTTTATATTTATTGCTCATATCGATATACTAACTACAGCATGATTAACAGCTAGTATTTAAATATTACAGCAATTTTATCTATATCTGGGATGTTTAATAAAATTACAGCAAACCCCGATTTTTGAATTTCAGCTGTTTTAAATTGACATAACTTTTGGGATAAAAACCATTTTTGGATTTTTTATTACTTCCAAAAGGGCAACATCTCTAACAATGTAATAACCAATCAGATAGGTTGTACATATATAGCAGTTCCTATAATATAAATAACAAGGACCGGAACATACAACCTCGAACTGAGGTCAGATAATATTGCTTATCAGTCTCGTTTCAATAAATGTGGTTTGAACATTGCTTACTTATATTAGTTTATAAACAAAGTGACAGAGAGTAGCACCGTCTTACAGAAAAATAATACAACTCTCTTAATGCTCTTATTAGTTAATATAGAATATATGTGTTTGTTAGTCACATAAAGAGTGCAGTGAAAATTCTTCTCAGCATGCACCATTTTTTTTTAAATAACAACCTATAGACAGGCACACCACCTTGCAGATAATATACTTTCTTTGGTTTGCTCATGCCTTATTGATTTATGAAGGGGTAGTTAGGTCGAAACTGGTAATAATTAAAGCCGTTCCAAATATAATATTATCATTGATATTGTGATTAAAAAAATACTCAATGATTTAAGGTTTCCTTTTTTAATCGAACACTACATATCAAAATTTAACCCCTATTGTCTTTGGTAAAATGGAGGAAACTGCATATCCTTGAGAATATATTCAGTTATTAAAAACTTGATGAACAATATTTTTTACTAATAACCAAAGTGTATAAAGTTTAAAATAAATATGTATAAAATTTACAATTTTTGGGACAGTACCAGATGCATAAAAATAGAGAATTTCAATACAAAAATCCAATTTAAAATTGAAAAATATGCTATAACGAAAAATTGACAAAAGAGGCGTCAAGTTATTTGAGAGTCTCCCGTAATAAAGTTCAAATAAAATAAAAACATTATCTTAAAAACGGAACCTTCTTTAAAACAGTTAACCACTTATAATTGAAAAACTTTTATTTACATTTTTGAGGGACTAATTTATATTTTTTCGCAGTTATTTAATAAAATATTCTTAGTTTTGGAATTTATTTATAAATAGATAATGTGTATTGTGAATATTTAAAATTATTTGAGGTTTGTAAATTTGGTTTTTAATATATGGACAATGGAAATTAAACATTTTTTGGAATTGGCATGACACTGTTATTTTTGTTACCATATCAACATCACAAATCAGTTTTCATTAATATATATATATATTTAAGGGGGGGGATTGTGGTAAATTATCCGATAAAGTTATACATACACTTTGATTTATTTTCATGATTTGCAATAATTTGTGAAGAAAAGGAAAGTATATTATTACAACCTATTGGAGGAGTTTAAAGCTATTACATACATCACAGTACTGAACATTGCCCTGAGATAAATAAGAATTGGAATTGGAAATCAAATTTTTTTCCCCAATGCCGATACAATTCCAGAAAAAGCACCCGATTCTCTGATTCCAATTAATCTTCCCATCACTACTTTTTTCCTTTATACTGTATTGGTATATGTTATGCATAATTTACAGCGCTTCCGGTGATTTATTTCCATTCATAAATATATATATTATTTTTAAATTCCTTGATGGCTTTTTAGCCAAATCAATCTTACTTTTTACGACTTTTTCAAAGCAATTAGTAAGATTTTTGAAAACGAACAGATGTTTCATTCAATTTAATTAAATTGTATTAATTCACTGAATACTCAAATTGTATATCATGATTACATAATAAGATATCCTCATTCCCTTAACCCTTTAATGTTTTTTTTGGGGCCTGAAAATAACAAAATCTGGTGAAAAATGTTTCATATAAGTAATATAACGGCAAAAAAATCTAATTATTTTTTTCTTCTAATAAATAATTAAAACTTTGCAGGTTTAATAGTTTCAAAATTATACTAAAATCTACATACACTTACATGTTGTTGCAATTTGACAAATTTTAGTTAAATATTTTTTATGTTACATATATTCAACAAAAGTATTTAATAGTATCTTTACAGGGACGTCCGTAGGGGGTAAGCTGGATTTGAAGAATTTTTTGCTCTTAATATAAATTTTAACAATTGAAATTTAACTTATTTTTTCTAATGTTTTTCGTAATTTTTTTATTTTATATGATTTTTCTATAGATTTTCGAAATTTTTCTCAAAAAAATGTTATTTTTAAACTATAATTTTTCAAATTTTTTTCCAAAAAAATTTAATTGTTTATAAATAACTGTGAATTATTGAATTATTTTTTGAGAATGGGTATGGATTTCTGAATTATTTTACACCAAATGTAAATTTGAAATTTAATTTGTGAATTTATTTTCCAAAAAAAATTTATTTGTGTAAATTTTTTCTAAAAAATTTAATTTTTCAAATTTTTTTCAAAAAAATTCTAAAAACCAAGCCTCTCTCAAAATATAATCCTGTGGACGCCCCTGATTTAAGATATAGAACCTCTTTTTAGATTGAAGGAAGCTAAGTTGATGTTATTATAAATACCCAAGAGTTCACTTTTGTTATATCAATATAGATAACAATTTAGAAAATACTGGGTTGGATTATTGTTTTTTAACTTAAATAAAGGAACTTACTTCCCTGATGCTATCAAATCAACTTCCACTTTTTTTTTCGAGCTTAAAGGGAATTCTTTTCATTTTTTCTAATAGACTACAAAATACGTATGCATTTTTAGATGCATTCACTGAAAACGTGGCATACACACTGTTGTCTGTATTCATGTATGGAAGTTTTAAAGGCATTCATATTTGAGCATATAATAAGTGCACACATACTATAGATATACTATACTATACTATACATTCGTTGTTTGTTTTATATAAATGTACCCCATGAACACAAAATCCAGCTGGAATGACATTTCTCAAAATTGATTATGGATTAAATTAGTATTTGTCAACAATTTATAGTCAATTTCTATAAGCAAATTATTCTTATTAACCGTTTGGGTAGGTCACAATTTGTATTTAATGTAGACAAATTGGATTGACAGTATTTTTTAATATAAATACCACTAATCAATGTGATAATCAAATACCCAAATACAACCATTTACCCCACTTCCCCCGCCCCTAACCATAATTTTTTTATAATTTTGTCCGACAGAGTAAAAAAACTAATTGGTTCTTTTAAAATTGAGAGACAAAGATTAAACTTAAATTGATTTTTAATTAAAAAAAAAGATCATTTTCTTTATCATAAACTAACTCTACATTATACCATACATAATTAGAATTTCCATTTTTTGTTGAAATCATTTTTATCATGCTATAACATGTGATGCTAGCATCTACAACGATAGAGCAATAAATATCAATCGTGATAGTCATTAAATTTTATTACAATTACTAAAGTGTTATTTTGAAAACATACATACTTCGACAAATAATGAATTTAAATCATATAAAAAATAACAAAGACATTTAAAAAAACGGAGAATGAACAGAAGCTATTGATTTATACAAAAATAAAAAAAATGATGGGCTTTGTTCATTTCATAATAGTGATTTAATTATTAGTATAACTATATAATAATTCAGGGAATTCTCTTACTTCTACGAACAGTCAAGTAACAACAGCTATCAGAGTAGATTTGAATTACACAAAGGCTCAACTTAAAGGGATATTTTGTAAGAAATTAAACACAAAATGTTGAATCTATGCTAGAAGTTATCAAACTATGCGCCCCATAGCTAAAGTTGATAATTCTGTAGAGAAAAACGCGTGTAAGGAGAAGGGGGGTGGGGGAAAGAAAGACTTATGGTATAATTGTTTAAAATACTGATGTGATAATCACTTATCAGCTGCCTGCTTTATTATGATTTTTGAGGGTATAACGAAAGTATTTATTAGAAAAGTATTTAATGAAGATATTTTACGTATAATTGACTTAGACGTTTTTTATCCGTTACAGTATATTTGAAAACGTCACACTTCATGAAATTGCATTTCATTATTAACCATATTCTCAGAATAATAACTAATGAAACGATAAAGTTGAGTATTTCGAAATATATTTAAAGTTTCAAGTTTAAAAAGAAGACTTAAATTAAATATAATCTACATACTAAAAAATAAACCATCATACATTTATGTTAAATATACAATAATAACTAATAACAATCATTTTCATTTAAACCTATGATATTTTCATGAAAAATAACATCTCTACTATAAATAATTTTCCCACTCTTAGGTTCATATAATTCATAGTCTTTTACTTGTTCTCCATATCCCAACAACACCATTCTTTTACTCTTGAAGTCCAGCTTTTGACGACTCTCTCTAGGTATATAAACATGACTATAGCATCCAATTCTTCTTAGATGTGCCAAATCAGGCTTCTTACCATTCCAAACTTCATAATGGGTCTTCCCTTCAACTGCTTTAGTAGGACATCGATTACGAATATAAGCAGCAGTTGTCACTAATTCAGCCCAAAATTTCTTGGCTAAACCACTATCAGATATCATTGCACGCACTGACTCTATTAATGTTCTATTCATTCTTTCTGATACATCATTCTGTTGAGGATTCCTTGGTACAGTGAGTTCTCTCTTGATGCCTTCACTTACCAAATATTGATTAAATTCTTTGGATATGTACTCTCCTCCATTATCAGAACGTAGACATTTCACCTTTTTTCCAGTTTCTTTCTCCACCATGAGCTTCCAGTACTAGAATTTTATTAAGGCTTCATCTTTATTCTTCAGAATATATACCCAAGTACTTCTCGATTTGTCATCAATGAAGGTAATAAAGTAATGACATCCGCTCAGCGAAGGAGTCTGTATGCGTCCAGACAAATCCGAATGAATTAATTCCAGAACATCCTTGGCTCTTCCCATTGATTGGTGTGGAAACGGTCTCTTACTAAGTTTACCCTCAATGCAAGGTTTACACAAATGATGGGATGGAATTTCTATTGAACCTATACCTTTGACTAGGTATTTTTCTAACTATTTCTCAGATTCCAGATACGCCCATGTGTCCAAGGCGTCGATGCCACTTTTCAAAATCAGTCCCTTTGGACATATTAATTCTTTCTTTCATTTTTGGACATATAAGATAATAATACAGACCATCACTCCTAATGCCTCGTCCAACGACTTTATCTGACATATATATATAACATTGATCTCCTTTGAAGGAAATTGAAGCTCCTCTTTCAGACGCTTTTGAAATACTTAAAAGGTTAAACGATAATTCTGGTACACATAATACATCATGGAGTGTGCATGGTCTATTTAAAGTATCAGTCGTAATATCTACATTGCCAATTCCAATGACCCTCAACGACCTTCCATCTCCAAGTGTGATCTTCATGGACTCTTCTTTCATTGTTTTTATCTCTTTAAAAACATTTTTATCACAACAGATATGGCTCGTTGCACCTGAATCAATAATCCATTCCTTTGAATTAAACTTATCTAATAAGGCAAATTGGTTAATTGTAAGTCCGTAATCTTCTGATTCAGAGCCTTTACACGTTCCCACTTTGTTTATTTTATGACCTTTCTTCAACCCATGGGGAAACTGACCCGTAAAATTTCTCATTTGGTAAAAATCCATTTTCTTGTGTCCAGGTTTACCACAACCAAAACATTTAAGCAAGCGTCCGCTCCCAGTGGCTAAACCCTTTTCAAGTTCTCTTGAAGTATTATCTTCAAGCTTCCTCTCTGTGTTCAAGATCCGCTCCACGACTATTTCTCATTTAGGTATCTCAGGATGAGCCTCCAATGCCGTCACAAGCATGTTAAAATCTTTAGGAAGACTCGCTAACAGATACACAACTTTTTCTTCCTCATTAACCTTGCTCTCTATTACAGCAAGTTCATCAAATATTTCCGTCATTTTCTTGACATGACCTTGAACACTCTCACCGTCTTTCAACTGACAAGGGTCACAAGACAATGCCCCCAATCCTTCAGGAATTAATATTTTATAGGTTACCGAATTAAAACAATAACTTTTTAATTTTATTTAATGAAAGTCATCCGAAAAAAATCTGAAAATTTATTTTGCAAATAAAGGTCATTTAAAACTAAAAATGACATGAAAATAAAAAGAAGTCATTCTATTTTGTATGCATTTATTCAAGAACGGAGGTCTAAATATAATTTATATATTTTAAAAAAGGCTTGAATTTTAATTTATAAATATATTTTTTTTAAAGTGCACCTCTCATATTAAAATTGGCTTTGATCCCGGTACATTAATAATATGTAATAATTCCAAAGGAAATCTGAAATCTCATCCCCCAAAAAAAAAAAAAAAAATTAAAAGATCCAAAACTTCCCTAACAAAGATCTAATTTAAAAAAAATATATAATTTTGTAAGTCTTTAAAATAGAGGTACTAAAAGGTACAGATAATTTCCTCTTTGAAAATTGTGTCCTCTGCCACTACTCGGAGCCAAGACGGATCTCGAAAAACACAACACTAACAATAATTTATAATTAATTAACATCTATTTATTTATCTATTTAATACTTTTCTTTAAATTTTAATGACCAAACAGTTAAAAAAATAGATAAATTTATTCAAATCTTAACCAACATCTGACGCAACAAATTATGTTTTTTAGCAATTTTGGATGTAAGGGATTTTAGTCATCCTGGGTATTTTGATCATTTTTTGTATTGTTTCAATTTTTTTTTCTCAAGCATGAAATTTAATTATGAAATTATGTCTTATTCACCAATATTTATGTATTATTGAAGGAACCATTGGCTATACAAGACTCTTTCAGGAGGATCTGTAGAGGAAGTAAATAATCACTAAAACTAAAAAACAATTATCCTTGAATTTAACTTTTTGTTAAGTATTATATGTTAATGAATATAAATACAAATGTTTAAATGTATTGTATATATAGGCACATACAAACAGGAACAAGTCATATGAAGAAGTTATCCAAATTTTAAAGGCTTATTTAATAGTATATATTGTTTCACTATATAATGTTAATCATCAGATTCTCCACACATCGAAAAGTAAATGGGATATATGAAAAAAATTGAAGAATATTGAAGTCGATGGCACACTATGTAAATGGATCGTTTCTTTGCAAAGGGAACAGAGAGCACGGAGTATCCATAAATGGTATCGAATTGAGGATCTTAAAAGACCAGTCCGTCAAGATACCATTCAGGGTAGTGATGAAAATCTAGTGTAGAATGGGCCTGTTAAAAAAAGAAACCGAAAATCAATATGGTAACACTCATAATTTGATAAATATTAATAAGCCCTATGAACCATATGAATTTTATTTAAAATTAATTTTATCATTTATTGAATTATAATTACTATTATTTAGTTAATTATAATTATTTAATTCTTTATTTAATAATTAATTTTATTAATTAATTATTTACCATATGAACTTTACAAATTCACATATGATTTTTTATAACTTTATTTATAAAGTATTGAATAAAGCTACATTGCCTGCAACTCCACAAAAAATCGACCTATGTAACATATTATCTCAATTTTCCAGAGTCAAGCAGTACTGTTCAGACGTTCCCACATAATTCTACTCCAATGCCTACTGTGTTACATTAGTTTAGATGTCAGGCGCTACATGGAAGCTCAAATTTCCATGTTTATAAAGTGAGAGAGATTATGACGATTTGATCAGCTGCAGCGGTGTAGAATTCATATCATTAGTTTTTATCAAGTATAATTTTAACAATATTTTAATGAATAGCTACATGTACATTTTTAGTAAATTATATTATTTGCTACTTCAATAAAATAGTTACAAATCCAATAAATGTAAGCATTATAAAAACAGTCCAAACCATATAACACAGTTTAGATGTGAAGTTAACATATTTTTCCAGTGAAAATGTATTATTTGCTAAATGGATGTTATAAATGTAGGATATAGAATAGGGATAAATAATTCTAAAAAAAAGAAGAACAATCTAGTTACTATGTGATGTTAATGATGATTAAATTTTCCAGCTCCAATATTAGAGAAGATATTGTCACCTACATAAATATTGGACGTTAAATATCTCAGTTCAAGCTTTTGTCTAGATAACATGTTTTCACGCTAGGTCAACGATACTTTACACACAAATATTTGCAAAGAGTTTTTAAGGTTCAGATCTGTATTACTTATTTATATTTTCATAAATATTCTCAACACTTGTAGGAATTATTTCATAAAATTATTGTAAGTATAGCGTTTGGACATGGCTCTCATTAATATATGTCATTTTGAATTAAACAAATAAAACTTTTAAAAATAATTTAACCTATGGATATACGTGAGAGACTTTGACTAAAACAATTCTTTGTGTGTAACAATGGCAAGAGGAGTACAGATTAAAAATTCAGGTAGAAACCAATCCAAGTTATCATCCAAGGTCAATAAACCTATTAGGTGTGAAGATATATAACAATGATTAATATTTTCTTGGTAACATTTGGGAAAATTTTAATTTATATAAGGGTGGAATTCGAAAGTGCATTCTTAGATTTTATAAGAGGCTCTTGGACAGTCTTTCTAGGTTAATGGACGATCAGCCTTTAAATATATTCCCAATTTATCTGAATCACCCTGTATATCTGTAGGAAAGACTGTATTGAATTATAGAAACAAATCCGTATGTACAAACGGTGGTTATTTGGATAAATAAATACGTATTGGAAGGTCAAGGTGTCGTTTAATTTATTTCTTTTGTGGATGAAGAGAAAACGGATTGCATGAGATAAATATCAAGACCTTGACTGACCATCCGTCTTTTTTTTTGGGGGGGGGACTTTAAAGTATGTTGTATAATGAATACAAACACAATATTAAGAGTTCTAAAGGAAAATGAGTCTGGCGCCATTGACTATATTACATGTGGGTTTTTACTTCTGCATAATCTTAGAAGTTTAAATCCCTTTAAAAAAAAGGAAATATATGATAACATCTTTTGAAGAAAGATAGGAAAAGAAGATGAAAATATTTTTACTAAGAAAAAATACTAAACAGATATAAATTTTTAAATCTTTGTAATCAAAAAAAAGAAAAGAAAGTGTTTCCTCAAATTTGTCTTCGTAGTTGCCCTCATAATTAATTGCTTGTAAATATGAGTGCTTATTTTTACTTAAAAAAGGGCTAAAGTAGGTTTATATACAGCGAGTAGATATCTTCATTTAAATGAATAATACTCCTATTGCGGAAAATAAAAATTGGCCAACTTCCAAATAATTTAAGTGTCTTTTTTTTTCTTTATGAAAGATAGGTTGAGAGATGCAATAAAATTGTCAGCTGCTGATCTCTCTACTCTTAGCTCTATAAAGTACATTTAGTTAAGATCAAGGATTGGTTTTTGTAAGAGTGTGAGGGGAAGGCGAAGCAAAACATATAAACATCAGGGGTGACTGCAGGATCATATTTGGGGGGGGCTTGGTTTTCGCTATTATTTTTGAAAAAAAAAAAAAAAAAAATTTTAATTGTGCCAACATTTCAAATATTAAATTATTTGAAAAAGATTTTAAAAAATCGGCAGTTATTCAAAGAAAATTAATTTTTTTTGGAAAAAATAATAAATTTCAACGAATACATTCTATCTAGGAGTATCTTAAAAAAGATGCAGTTCCATCTATATTAGAGGGTGTTCAAGCAATACTACTCAAAAAAAGTCCAGTGCAGAGAACTACTCCTTCAATCTTGGTTACTAGGAAATAAATTAATAATTTGAAGTTAATCCAAATGGTATTGGTTCTTTTTGGGCCGCTATTACAATTTCCTACAATCTTTACAGATTTCAAAATGAAAAGAATCCTCAACTAAAAGCAGAAGTAACTTATTTTGAAATAAATATAATAACATCCTTATTAGAAATGTGTAAAAAATCGATTGTAGTTGTTTACCTTCTGATCTTATAACATCTTTAGAAAAAGAAAAGTTCCGCAAATTTATCAACTTATAATTTGATAAATTAAAACTTACGTTATGTAATTGGGCACTAGCAAACTAAAAAAATATATATTAAACGCCAGGGATGTGACTCACTGTCGCTTGGGCTAATATCAATATGGATTGCATAAGAGCCCTAGTATCGCTTAAGATTAGGTCAGCTGTTGTGTGGCTGGTTCACACTGGAGGCTATCACCATACTCTTTATTATGTGAAAAACACTTCAAGTCAGAAGATTTCCGAGTCCCTAAATAAACTCTAGCTTCCGTGGGAGGAAAAGTATATTGGCATTTGAAAACAGATGCAGTCCCATCTCTTTTTCCTCGGTCACATGTAAGTAAAATCCAGTTGAGGAAAATTTTCGCTTGATCAACATTGAAAATGAGGCTAATTCAAGGTTTTTTAATCTTCCTAAGAAATTTGTAATTTATAAACCCATACTTTTGTATAGAATGGTAACATAATTAATATTGATGACAAAAGCATGATCATGACTCTTGATCAATACTTGGATGTGTTAGTGGAGGAGGTACAGACTGAGAACATCAATGAGGGTATTTTATCTCTAACACAAGACGAAAATCAGATCTGTTGAGCATAAAATATCAACATGCTCAAACTACTTGTAACAAGGAAGAACTCCTTTTACATATATTCTCTATCCAAAAATTTGTTATTAATTCATCAGGTAGATGAATATAATGCTACTTATCCTGGGATATTCTATAGAAGGATACTAAAGTTGTAATTTAAATCAGCATCTATGGTTTTGTACAAGAAAAATGAAAAAAGCGCAATTTTTCTTTTTTAACTTATTTATATTTTTACGAAGAATATTTATTCATCTTTAAAACGTTTATTATGAATTTGTCTGCAATCCATTCAATTTATTTCACCTAACGCCTACAACACAGGACTGAGTAACTAGTCACTTAAGATGTTTACATTTTTCTCTTGGACCGGCCGTTGATCATCTAAACTATAAAATTGAATCTTTAACTCAAGAAGACAAGTTATTCCTCACATTGATTATATTTAAAATGCACCGTAAATCGGTCGGAAAAGTCTACAGAACATGGTTGAACTTTATGTATTATCAATTTAAAGAAATTGATCTGTTCTTGCCCAATGACATCATAGACCTCTACATGCCAGAGGATTTAAAGTCGAAATTCTTAAATACGAGAATGATCTTGGATCTTATCAATTTCTAATCAAATATTTAAAAGAACTGTTGTAATCCTCATTATCACTTTCCTGATGCACTTCGTCTTCCTAAACTATGAAATTGTATACGTAGTATGGATATCAATATTTTTAACAAATTTTCAATAATATTATAATTATTATATATAAAATTTAAACTTTTAACTGGTTAAAAATAATTATAAGGTAAATACTAAATAAATAAATGAAAATGGATCTTTTGGAATTTATACTTTTTTTTATGATATAGCCATTAAATATTAACATAAAAAAGAAAATTTGAAGTGATAAGTATCAACCTACGTATCTAACGCTAGAAAATTTACAACAAAATATTAAAACATAATTATTTTGCTCCATTGCATAAGAGATCAGAGGGCTCAGATAAACATACTAGTATTTAGATTTCTATAAATCGTATGAAGATAAATTCTTTATAAATGTTGACTGTTGTTGTTGTTTTTATTTAAAGGAGTTGAAAGTAATCATTCCTCAATAAAATTTATCTTGACTTTCATAAGATGAAATGTTTGTCCCTTTCCTCAACTTCATGAGAATGAGTAATTCATAAATGGACTATATTCGTATTATCTTAAAAGATCCTGATCCAAAAGGATAATAGCTCTTCGTTATCTTGGTGAATCAGTCCTTGCTCACTAAAAAAATAAATTCTGAGGATTGAACTTATCTGACATTAGTATCAATATGAGGAGAGGCAGTCCATACTCTTCTCAAAACTCTTTCTGAAGACTAAACCCCCATTTTCTTGTTGCCTAACCTTATAATAGTAACATTGACTAATAGATAGATTAGTTTTAATGGATTTAAATGGAAATGGAAAAAAGTTTTATGGAGCAGAAACTACTACTAGGACAATCCTAATTATAAAGACTATGTTGTCCAAGCTGTATTAAAATTTTAAAATTTGAGAAGAAAAAATTTATTCAATATTTAATCATCATACATAATTCGATGAAAGATGGCATAGTCTAATTGCTAAATTGAATTTAGAATTTTAAATTGTTTATCAGTTCGAATTCAATGAAGTATTCGTTTTAATATAATTGTTTTTAATTAAATAATAATGTATACTATGAAAGCTTTGAACTACATATCATCTTAAAAGTTGTATGCTTCAAGCAATCCTTGTAAATAGTCACTATTTGAATTTATTTATACCCCCTTATAACTTAAAACACTCTCTTTATGTTGAGGAAGGAATGTTTATGATTAATTATAAGGACTTTGTGTGGAATTAAATCTAACGAAAGATGATGTTATTTCGTTACTACCGGCATTAAAGAATAGGTATGATGATAAAGTCTTTATAATTACTTTAATAATTAATCATAAACATTCCGTCAGGAGTTTCCATCTAGTTTCTTCTATTTCATGAAGAATGTTTATGATAATTGATAACCATGCTAACAAATGACAGTCAATACAAATATGTAATTACAATATATATGAATGTACCATATTTAGTCTTGGATTGAATGATAGAATTGTTGATGATAAGACTTAAGAGTCAACACAGAATAAGCATTATCTTTCATTACCCTAATAGATTTGAGGGAAATCAGACAGATTTTCTTCAAATTGTAGAATCAATAATGTAAATTAGAAGAAGAGGGATTTGGACTCCAATTCTTTGAAAGAAAGCAGCATTAATAGAGTTGTTAGATCCCTAAATATGGAATAATAGAAGTAGACATCGAAAACTGGTACACACTATCGTAGAGACATTGAGGGCAGTCAAATTTTGTAGTAAATCCCAGGTTATATCAGTCACATTACCTCAATGAAACAAGAATTAACAAAGTAGTTTGTTGTCAGCTGTCAATTTTTATGCTTCTTTCCCCCTACTCATACTTCGTAACGTTGATTGGTTGAACTAATATTGGTTCTTGTATACTGTGAATTCCAATTTCCTACTATAATTGAATAGTAATTCCATAATTGAGAAAAATCAGCAATCTACAAACTAATTGAGGTCTTTTTTCTGAGCTATTTTTCTCAGAGTAAAAGTTGTGAGATACAAAAAAGTAACGAGTTTTTGTCTCTTTATGAGTGCTCGAAACGGATATTTTTTTACATTAAATAATTATTGATTAAGTTGTAAATTATTATTAAATGAAGCATCCAATAGTTTGGAGGAATGATGTCATAGGGCAACTACTAGTTATTTTGTGACTTTTTATTTTCCCCAGACGTAAGCAGCTCGCTAACACAAAATATACAGTATATTTTGTATGTAGCCTCGAAATGTTCTGATTACACCCCCCCCCCTTGTCAGTGTTTTGAACGTTGATTGGTTGTTTAAGAATTATATCTTGTTAAGCTGTGTGTACTTCTCAACCGTCCTTTAATAGTAATTTAATATTTAAGAATAATTGTCAAACTACTTTTTGATTTTGAGCCTTTTTTTCCTTGTTTCTTTTAGTATGAAAGGTAGTGTGATACAATAAAGGTAACGACATATTCTCTTTGTGGTGTAAAAAAAGGCTGGGAGAGAGTGATTAACAATCCCACCCCGGAACATTCTAGTGGAAATATGAAATTTGAGTATCTCAATTGTTGAGTTCTCTTGAACCCATAATAAGTGACACACTTAAATAATATAATTATCTCTCTCTAATGGCATTAAGATACTGTCTCACTTATACTTATCCTAATATTATATGTGGTTATTTACTTGGTACAATGCGGTAGATTTCTTGAATAACAATTCCCATGTTTTATTGTCTCATACAAAAAAAAAAAAAAATGTACAAACCAAGTCAAAATGGGAATTTAATGTTTTTTTCCGAAATCCTTTTGGAATATACTTAATATCTTGAGTCTAATTGTGTTTCAATTTCATTAAACTTATGTTCATTTCTTATATAATTTATATATGAAGACTCGTTGAAAGAACGGAGAACGAAGGAGCTTCACACTAATAAGCATCTTGAACACAAATCAAGAAATAAGAAAATCCAATCAATTTTTTATTTTTTTACTTTATGGGGATCTAGTGTCTCAAAAGAAAAAAAAACTATTTGATTGAAACGTTTTCTAAATTTATTAAAAAAAAAAAAAAGTTAGGGCCAACCAACGAAATCGGTGAATCTTGTAATTTTTTTTTCGGGTGCAAAAAAATGGATTTCCAATGGAATATTGGTTTAAATATAAAGTTTGTTGAAATTTGTATGGAAATTTGTTTACATATAAATTTGACACATCAAAATTGATTTTTAAATGAAATATTTGTCCTCTTTTTTTTTTATATTATTAAACGTCAATTTTCAATTTTTAAGAAGAAATCCTGCAAAATTTTAAATTTTGACATAAAATTAAAAACTTCAACATTTCTATTTTGTGAAATATTTGTAAGAATGAACCAGTTATCGAGGGTTATATTTTTGACGACATTTTTCTCCATAACTTTTTTGGTCTTTCAAGTGCGAAAAAAATCTTGCAAAATTACTGTTTAACAGTTTTTTTGTAATTTTCTTCACAAATTTTGATTTGGCAATTTTTGGACAAAATTAAAGAATGTACTTCTCATCTCGATTTTTTTTTGTACAAATATATTGGTATGTCATTTAAAATTTATAGTACAGTTTTTTTCTTATTCATAATAATACATTAACACTGTAAAGACATTGTTTATTTCTCAAAATCGTTCTAAAAGGATGTCATTTTAATATTCCGTGTTGTTTATACTGCGTGGGGACGAGAAGCTAGTGCACGACATTGCTGCGCTATAACTTTGTTATTAATTGTCGCAGAAAGTTCAAATTTTGTAAAAGGTCGCATGAAACATTAATTAATGTTGAGTACAAAATACATTTGTTTAAATTCCGCCTCCTTTTAGAGATATTTGACTTTGGAGAAGTCGCACAAAAAAATGGTGGAGTGGATCCTGGCTGGAGAGGAAAACAAGAGTATCACAAGGACTTTTGGAGTTCACATAAACACTGTTTGGAAGATCAAGAAGAGACTGAACCAAACGGATTTAATTTTTAGGATTTCCTACACCCTGGACAACCTGGCACAGTAAGAACACCTGGGTCATTCCACGCCAAATCGATCAAAAAAGGGACTTTTTTAAGGCACCATCTCCGATTTTCGAGAATTTTGCATATAGTTTAATATTGAATAGATACTCAAAAATCTAAAATTTTAGTCTTCTTTGACCTCCATATCAAGAGTTAGAGGCTCCTAAGGTTCAAGCCTCGAGGCCAGTGTCCATGTTTTAAACAGCTATACCTCTTGTGTTTTTAATGATATCGATCTAATCAAAACGTGGTTGGATAGATTATAAACATTAAATTATACACATTGATTATAAATTATTTGTGAACTCTTGATAACATAAATAAAGTTAGAAATTAATCTCGTGATCTTTTCATTGGTCAGCATTTTATTGAAATTGTAAACTTGGTTGACTTAATAAATTTTATTTTTTTAACTAGGTAGTTAAATTTGTAGTAGTTTAGGTATATAATACCCTATATATTTACAAACACTTAAGACCATTATAGTATACTAAATCTATATAACTTGGATTTAGAAAAACATACAACTGATTGAAAATTTGTCTCGCCACAATTCTAAATTAATTATCTTTTCTAATATTGTACCCAAGTCTTGTACATCCCATTTTTGGTATTTCGCTTATAACTTTAACTATATTTGGAAGCAGCCCCAAAACTTCTTTGAAATAAATTAATATAAATATTGACGGCCATTTCATGAAAATTTGAGAAAAATTAGAGTAAAGCATGTTTGAAATTTTTAAGGTCAAAGATTTGACCTAGTGACCCTAAGGTCAAAGATACATTTTATTGGGTAAAAGTATGCAATATAGAATAGTTAATGTGTAAATATCTATCCAATCACGTTTAGATTAGATCGATATAATTAAAAACACAAGAGATATGGCTATTTAAAAACGTGGGTGCTGGCCTCGAGGCTTGAACTTTAGGAGCCTCTAACTCTTGATATGGAGGTCAAAGAAAACTAAAATTTTAGATTTTTGAGTTTCTATTCAATATTAAATTATATGCAAAATTTAAAAAAAATCGGAGATAGTGCTGTCTGACAAGTGATCGATTTGTTATGGAATGACCTACCTTCAAAAAATGCTGAAGTGAAAGTCTTAATTGAAGCCAACTCTTCTACAAGTGCACACAAGCTTGCTCGAGATTATGGGATGTCACCAAAGACAAAGAATAACCTTTTGGCCTAGGATTTGAGCCTCAAATCTCTTACCAAAGAGAAGATCTCAATTGTTAACCTTAGAACAGCGCAAAAAGAGGCTAGAACGGTGTTTGAAGATGAGGAACAAATTTAAGAAGAAATCTGAGTACCGTGTTCTGTTTTTTACTACGAAAAAACGTTTTTGGTTCACAAATACCATAATTGAAGGAAAGATTGGTTCATAACATTTTCAGTTAGCTCTACTTGAGCAGTATATTTCAAAGAAGCTACTCAGAAATTGAATAATAATGACAACTGCTAAGGAAAAGAAAATTCTTCCTTTATATTACCAATTATAAATTGACAGGCCAGCTAAACCAAACACCAGATTGACATCATTGTAAATTATAAAAAGGGATAAATTATGCGTGCGGAAGAAGTGCTTAAGAACTTCAGCGAACCAATCCTTACTTTTTGAAGAATACAAATGTTATACACACTCAATTTTGAAAAAAATCATTCCAGCTTGTTTTTATGGTGACAGACCACATTTTTATTCTCACTCTTCATAATATGGGATAATACAAATTTTTTAGATTTATAAATCCTTTTCTTCACCAATTTTTTTTTTTATACTGGAATTGAATCTTGGTTGGCATTTTGTTCTACACATTTTTCTCTGATTGTAAAATACAAATATATATTGACCAATACTGCTTGAGGGAATGGAACATTATATATATATGTTTTATTTACATATATTTTGTTCATATTTTAGAAATTTGTGACTTTTACTTGCACCTAATGAACACACTAATTTTCTCTAATTTAATATCTAGAATTGACAACATTTAGTATTTTTTGATAACTTCAAATGAACCACCTCAACTAATTTTTTCTTTTTTTCATAAAATAATAGTCCGGAAAGTACTTTAACGTAGATATCTTCATGGAAGGAAATTAAAACGCAAAAGTTGTCAGAATGTAATGCTTAGGAATTCATTAGAGAAATTAAAATTTAATGCAATATGTCAGTTAGGGTAAATGCCCAATTACTCTTTGTTAAAAGTTAAACATTTGGTTCTTGTTTGGACAAGGTCGTTCTTAACAAAGTCTGTAATGAATTTCAACCGTTGGATTGAAAGCTCATATCCCAAGCATCCAGTGGTAAAAGACCATTTGGAAATGTTTGTTGCGTAACGTATAATAAGATTATTTATCTTAAATTTAACAAAAGTGGTAATGGGAGACCAGTGCATCAAAAAACGCATACCTAAAGGTTGGACCAAATAATTCTTCTAAGAGTTTGAAGAGAATTATAACATTTTTATTTATTGACTGTGCTGAACTGTTAGGCATGGACTCACTGCTAAAACACGGTAAACTAAGGGTACTATTATTGCATCCTTTCTGGTCATTCTACTCCGTAGTAAAAACAATAATTTAGGGTCTTTTGAAAGAAAAAGCATAATTTTTTTTAATCAAAACCAGTCTTTCAAATTGAAATCGTCACATCAAAAGAAAAAAAAGTACCATGAAATTTCTAAAATATTTTAAGTTACACATATTATAGAGATCAAGTTTGATTTATGAATATGTACAAGAAAGTGAATAGAAGAGAGGAAGGATTTAAAAAAAAATACGTTGTGTCCAATCATTATGTAACGTGATAAAAAAAATATGTAAACGCAGATATAAAGATCCTCAGAAGTAAAAAATCATCAGTTATTTTTTCCAAACGGAAACATTTAAGAACGCTGATGTATTTCTTTTATACAGGTTTAAATATTCTTGCGACCACACGAAGAAGAAATCTGCTTCATCCGAACCAAGGACATCTTTTACAAATGGCAATACTCCTCATCAATCGATCACAATATCAATGAAAAAATTATAATCTTTAGAGAAGAAATAATAATTTTGAATTATTTATTTTTATCGCACACACCCAAAAGCATTCTAGTCCTGTAGTAAAATATGTCCTTGCATCCAAACCAGATAGTATTGTTCATGTAGCCAATGGGGAACTTATTCCAATTTTACACTTTTCACAAAACAACACGTAAACGGCGTTGTCAGATTCTTCCACCACTTTTAATAAAATATGACATTAATACAGTAGACTTAGTTAATGTCTAGAATTTTTTAAGTGAACCAGAACGCCAGTGCAAGCACCTAATGGATAAATATGTTTCATTTTCGTAAGAAAAGTTGACGTTTGAACATTCATCACAAAAAGAAAAGGGCAATAAAAGTAATTTTTGTAAAACTAGAAGATGAAATATGACGAGGGAAATTAATAATATGATTAATTTTAAGGAAAGGTTACGCGATTTTATTCATTTTTTGTACCGGAATGCAACTTTATTTCATATATTCAAATCAAATAATAGACGTTAACTAAGTTGACTATATTAATGTCATATTTTATTAAAAACTAAGGTATACATTTGTAATTAATTTATCATTTATGTTACCTACAATATTTTGCTGCATTAAATTCAAATTATCTGGCAATTGTGTTCGTATATTTCTAATCTTATACAAGGAATTGTAATTCTGCAGCACACCAGAATAAAAGATGTTGTGAAGTCTCCAATGACTTTTTTATCAAAAGAAGCATATCCATTTATTCTAATGTTGCACTATACATATATACTACCAAAAGATAGTATGTTGGTAACCGATCAGTACTTAATCTAAAATAAGGAATAGTCGAATTTGTATATTTTTTTTAAACTATCCCTAGGACCAAGGTTAATAAAAATACTTACTGTATTTTTCTACTCTTTTATTTCTAGGGGCTATGAAAAGTACTTCGTATTATTGTATATGCTTCTTAGCAAAAATTAAAATGATTGGGATTAAAGTGTTAAAAGATGGTCTGAATTTCAATAAATTATCGAGTTCAAGTCGAGTCAGGAGCCTTAGCTTCCAAGTACGAATCCATTCTCGAGTCTTTGATTGTAAATTCAAGCTGTGTCGCAAATCTCGATTCCAAATTTTCACCTCTATGTTTTTGTGCAAGAGCAAATTGAACTTCATCAGATAGTGCCCTCCTCGACAGTCCTATGATGAAACCTCCTATCTACAAAATTTTCAATTTTCAAAATTCTTTATTTTCATTTCCTCCCGTAGTAACACCTAATTTAATATCCTCTTCTAATAAGCTAGTTTCAACTTTCATTAGCTCCTGGAATCTTTTTTTGAATCCAACATCGCTTACATAAATGTGTCATGTCCAGAAATCATCAGATTGATAATTTGATATAATAAGAAATAAATCCTCTGCTATAAAGAAATAGTCAACCCTTAAACTATTCCTAACATTCTTCCCACATCGCAGGAAAAAGAAATGGTCTAATTTTTCATTAAACTTGATAGCAGCATCGCCCAAGTTTATTTTACTTAATTCTTGGTTTGCATTCTTATTGTTAGTTTTCTAATAACTTAATCTACCCATTTCCTGATCTAAAGTTGGATTAAAATCACTCATTAATATGTCATATTAATTCTTTGATCAACTGGATTTCATTTAATTGGATTTCCATCTTTCTCGGAGTTCATATTTTTCCATTTGGATATCCTAGCAACCCCCCATATCATCTCTTCATGTTCTGCTCAAAGGATCTCGTCTCTGTGTACCTCACTCAATGTATCATTTTTTAATGGAAGGATCGTTCATAACACAGATGCCCTTCCCTTTCAAAACTCTTGCCATCAAAACAGATACATTTGATTTTAATTGATCATTCTTTTGAAGATTTTGCAAAAAATATACGTCCTTAAGTGCTATATTTGATGATTACAAGATGAATTTCTAATTCAATACATTAAATTAGGATTTTTTCGGAAAGTATGGTTATTTTAAACCATTTTTTACATTAATTTCTTGAAAAAAGCTACAAATTGCGATATTTCTTTGCTCAAACGCCATTATACGTCCTCAAAGTGATGACTAACAGATGAGTAACTAATTAAATACACAAAGTTTGGATTTTCTTCGGAAAATATGGTCATTTTAAGCCATTTTTGACAAGAATATCCTGAAAAAAGCATCTA